>NW_022589790.1:1783340-1784508 GCF_004348235.1 Phoca vitulina
GGAGTAGGAGACCTGGATTTCGTCTCCTCTCAGGAATTCAGCTGGATAGGGATCAAACCATTCTGAACACCTACAAACTCAACAGGAGATCGAAGAAAAGAATAGCAACAACTCTCTGAACAGAAAAGCGACCACTTTCTGGAAGGTAGGACGTGCAGAGAAGTGAATCCGAGGCGATATTCGGGAGGATAGACGGCGGGGGAGGGGCCTCCGTCGGCCGCTTCTGGCAAGTGGTAGAGCCACGGAGCACAAAATCGGAACTTTTAGAAGTCTGCTCCGCTGAGGGACGTCACTCTGGTGGCGAAGTGGGGGGTGGAACCCTCGCGGGACAGTGTGGTCTCAGGACCCTCGGGGTCACAGGAAGACCGGGGGTGCCTGAGTGCGGCAGAGCTCCCAGGTATCGGAGCAGGGAAGCCAGCTGCAGAGACGGAGCCCAGGCGCGGGCTCTCAGCTCGGGGTTGCCATAAACCGGGATCCGCGGCACAGTCGGGCCACTGCTCCTCCAGCAGGGACCCAACAAGCGGCAGATCCGGGGAGACTCCCCTTCTTCCCCCGGGAGGAGAGGTGCGGGAGCGCACCGCGGGGATCTGCTGGGTTTGGAGACTCCACCCGGGGTCGGGTGCCAGATAGAAAGGCGCGGTCACAGGCCGGGTGAGCGTGGAGTGCGGCCGGAGACCGGGAAGACGGGAGTGACTGACTGCTTTTCTCTGGGGGCTCGCTGAGGAGCGGGACCCCGAGTTCTCAGCTACGCCGGGGCGGAGACTGGGAGGCCGCCATTTTCACTCTCAGCCTCCAAAGCTGTACGGAAAGCTTGCAGGGAACAAAAGCTCCCGAGAGCAAACCCGAGCAGATTACTTAGCCTGGACCGGCAAGGGCGGGGCAATTTTGCCTCCGGCAAAGACATTTGGGAACCACGGCAACAGGCCCCTCCCCCAGAAGATCAGCAAGAACAGCCAGCCAAGACCAAGTTTACCGATCAATGAGAACGGCAGAACTCCAGCGCTAGGGGAATACTGCACATAGAATTCATGGCTTTTTTACCATGATTCTTTAGTCTTTCAAAGTTAATTATTTTTTTTAACTGTCTTTTTTTCTTTTTTCCTTTTTTCTTTTTTTTTGAATTTTTCTTTTTCCCTTTTTCAACCAACATCTTATCAATCCCTTTTTT
>NW_022589790.1:1784608-1878901 GCF_004348235.1 Phoca vitulina
GAAATCCAGGTCTCCTACTCCTCCGCCATCTTGCTGCGCCCCCTTCCAGGTCATTAATTTATTTCTCTGTTTCATCTAGCCTATTTATTCCATCCAGTGCATTATTAATTTTATTGTGTTCATCCCAGACTGTTTTTTTTTTTTAAATCTCTTTGCTAAGGGTCTCACTGATGTTCTCCACCCTTTTCTTAAGTCCACTGAGTATGTTTATGATCATTACTTTAAATTCTCTATCAGACCTGTTGCTTACATTTGTTTCACTTTGGTCTCTTGCTGTGGTTTGGTCCTGTTCTTTCATTTGGGAGATGTTTCTCTGTCTCCTCATTTTGTCTGACTTTCTGTGTCTCTCTGTGTTAGGCAAGTCATCTACTTCTCTTGCTCTTAATGATAATAGCCTTATGAAGAAGCAGTCCTGTAGTGTCCTGAAGTATAGTGTGCCCTGTTCCCCAGGGCCTGGTCTTCAGACAGTGTCTCCTACGTGTGTTGCATGTGCTCTGCTATTGAGTCTTGGTCTCATTTTTGTTCAGTCCAGTTGTATGCAGAGGCTCTCTTTGCCTATTTGGGCAGTGAAGTGTGAGGTGGTCTGCTTGTCGAGACCTGCCCCCACCACTGTCAGAACCAAAGTCCTGCAAAACACTTGGGTCAAGAGATGTGTTGGCAGGGCTTGTGCTGGGTTCTGGGGCAGGGGCCCACAGTGCCAGGACTGATGTGAATGTGACTGGGAAGGGTGGATCCACTGAATGACGGGGCTTGGTGCAAGCAAGTTAGGTAGTGAGTGTCCAGCACCCCACTGGTTTTCGCAGGTGGCCCTTGTGTATGCCGGGGTTGGGGGTGTGGGGCAGGGGAGAGAAATGGTGCCTGATAGCTGTTTTTTTTTCCCTAGAGGGGTCTACCCATGCTCCCTGTCTCTCCAGGCTGCACTCTGAGTTGAGCAAATCATTCTCTCTCCTGTCTGCCCCTAGGCATTTTTTAAACTGCTATTTCTAAGGTGTATCTGCAGGGGCTGTTTGTTGTGTTGTCTCTTTAAGAGTGGGGGCTCCACTTCCTAATGGGGTCAGGGCTCTCCTGGAGCTGAGCCTGCTGGTTTTTAAAGTTCCAGGCTTTAAGTCCTGCTGAGTTTTAGGACTCACTTGCCAAGCAAATACTGTAGAGATTCAGTCCTCCTGTTTGTGGGCTCCCCAGTGAGTCTGTTTTCCACCCTTCTCTGGGCCACTGGCTTCCTCTGCACCTCGGATAGCCGCGGTCCATGCAGCTCCAAGACTGCATCTTTGCCCTTCCTCCCTTCTTCAGTGTGGCCTCTTCCCTGCCTTTAGTAGTAGAGTTTGTTCTTCCAGTCTTTGGGCCATTTTCTGGGTTATTTACGCTAATACGGGTGTTATCTAGTTGTATCTGTAGGATGAGGTGAGCTTTGGGTCCTCCTACTCCACCATCTTCCCAATTCTAATATGTGGTCTTATTATTTATTTATTTATTTTTGGCTTCTTAGTGTAATGTTTTCAAAGTTCATCTGTGGTTATGAAATGTATCAGCACTTCACTTTTTATTATTAAATGATATTCTATTATATGGATATATCAGATTTTGTTTATCTATTCTTCCCCCCATTTCTCTTTTTACTTGATTTTATCATGTCTAAGAAACTATTAACCATTAACCAAGGGATGCAAAGATTTACTCCAATGTTTCCTTGTAAGAATTTTAGAGCTTTAGCTTTTACATTTAAATCTAGGACCTATTTTTTTTTAAGTTTATTTAAGCAATCTCTACACCCAACATGGGGCTTGAACTCACAACCCCAAGATCAAGAGTTGCATACTCTTCCAGCTGAGCCAGTCAGGTGCCCCTAGTCTATGACCTATATTGAGTTCATTTTCACCAGTGGTAGGAGGTAGAGGTCCAACTTCGTTCTTTCGCATGTGGATATCCAGTTATTTTAGAACCATTTGTTGAAAAGACTATTCTTTCCCCCATTGAATTACCATGGCACCAAAATTAAGTGACCATAACTGTAAGAGTCTATTTGGAGACTCTCAGTACTGTTTCAGTGATCTGTCTTCATGCCAGTACCACTCTATCTTGATTATTATAGTTTTGTATTAAGTTTGCAATCAGGAAGCATGAGTCCTCTAACTTTGTTGTTCTTTTTTGGATCGTTTTTTAAATTTCTTTAATTTTGTGTCTTTAACTTCATCATTTTGTAGTTCACAATATACAAGTTTTACACTTTTGTAAAATTTATTCCTAAATATTTTATTCTTTTCGATGCTGCTGTAAACAGAATGTTTTCTTAATTTCATTGGCAAATTGCTTACTGTTAAAGAAATACAACTGATTTTTATACACAATCTCATATCTTCCAACCTTGCTGAAATCATCTGTTCCCATAGTCCTTTAATAGATTCCTTTGGATATACTATATACAAGATTATGCCATCTGCGGGCGCCTGGGTGGCTCAGTTGGTTAAGCGACTGCCTTCGGCTCAGGTCATGATCCTGGAGTCCCTGGATCGAGTCCCGCATCGGGCTCCCTGCTCAGCAAGGAGCCTGCTTCTCCCTCTGACCCTCTCCCCTCTCATGTGCTCTCTCTCTCTCATTCTCTCTGTCTCAAATAAATAAATAAAATCTTTAAAAAAAAAAAAAAAAAAGATTATGCCATCTGCAAATAGAGATAATTTTACTTCTTTCTAACCTGAATGCCTTGTACTTTTGTTTTCTCTTTCTTTCTCTCCCCATGCTATCCTTTCCCTCTCTTTATCCCCCCTTTTTCTGGCCAGAAACTTAAGTATAATGTTAATGAGAAGCAGTGAGGGAATACCCTTATCTTTTTTGTTCCTGTTCTTAGGGGGGAAACATTCAGTCTTTCACCATTAAGTATGATGTTTACTTTGCAGATTATTCTTATTGTTAATTTCTATCTATGTTTTGTATTAGTGATACTACTTCCAACGATTTAGCTATAGTCTACTTTATCATTTCTAAAAAATACTAAAATTATTTAATGAACTTAAATTTATAAAACCCAAATGTATTATTAACTTAAATTATTAAAAAACACTGGGAAGGGGCGCCTGGGTGGCTCAGCTGGTTAAGCGTCTGCCTTCGGCTCAGGTCATGATACCAGGGTCCTGGGATCAAGCTCCACATCCTTGCTCCGTGGGAAGCCTGCTTCTCCCTCTCCCACTCCCCCTGCTCATGTTCCCTCTCTCACTGTGTCTCTCTCTGCCAAATAAATAAAATCTTTTTAAAAATGAAATAATAAAAATAAAATAAAAAACACTGGGGAAAGCAAGTAGTGGATGACAAGTGGAGGGAGCTCATCCTCACAAAGTTCTCTAGGATGTGGCCACTGTGAAGCATCAGAAAGACTGGCCCCAAATTCTCAAAGAGGGAGCCTACATACTGGAGAAGGGACTGAGTTTCCTTCAGGCTGCATGTGAGGACTCAGGAAGTCACAAAACCTAAACCAAATTATAGTGCTTGATAGCAGGGAAAACATTTCATGAACTTTCTCCTCATACCTTCCACTGAACTCTTGTCTAATAAATATTAAAATGCTTAAAATGACTGCACACTTTGTTTTCAAAGGCCATTGGAGTGAGACAAACATTTTGGATACTTTATGTACCTCTCAGTTTCCCATAAGAACAGGCTCATTGTCTCTGGAGTGTCCTCTTGAACTTCTCCCAAGTTGCAGAGCTGTGGCTAGGCACAAGGGGCTGACAGACTTCGGCATGGTGGTCCAGAGAGACTGAGGCTCAAGGTGGCGCTGCATGATCACCTAAGGGAACTGTGCAGTTGATGGAAGAAAAAAGAATGCTAGCCTGAGAGATACACATTAAGACTGGGAAAAACAACTTGTGTTCTCTTTTGCTAACTTAGCTGGGTCTCTTAGGAGAAAAGTCTTCAGGAAGCACTCTGTCACGACGGCCACATCAGGTTGGAGGCTGCCTGGAGGCTGCCTGGATTTGTGTTTCTATGTGGTACCTAGTCTTGGACGAGAAAGGGTTCCAGTATAGGTTTAGCCTCCAAGGGCAGGACGTTGGTCCACCATGTTCTGGGGTCCCATCGGGGCAGACTAGGCCACCCTAAAATCTCTTTGCCTTTGTCACCCCCCCCAAAAGGTGTTTCTTACAACCTCTCAAGTCATAGAAGCTGAAGAAGACAAGGGTGTGGGGTGGGGAGCACAGAGCATCCTGCCTGTGTCCCCAGGATCACCAGTGAGGGTAGAAAGACTAGGGAAAGGAGATTCCCAGAAACTATTGATCCTGTGTTGGGGATGCAGGTGCAGTGCTCTGGTAGGACTGATCCCAGAGCCAAGAGTGACTCTGCCCAGACCAAACAGAAGTACTAAGAGGGTGGGTGGGAGAGGGAGCTAGGCTCACCTATTCCCCAGAGCAAGTGGCCTGGAAGTGTTCTCTAAGCACGAACAGGGCCTTATAATCACCCTCTGTCCCTTGACCACTGCCTTAGTCCCACAGGCCTGGTGCAAGTCCCTATTTCCTCAGTTGTGCTCAACATTGCAGGGCAGTGGTAACCAGCCCAGTGAGACCAGCGCCTGTGAAGTCTCTCTCCTTGGAAGCAGCTGGAGCTACTTTCAGTCCCTCCTGATTGCCTAGCTCTAGAGCCCAGAGTCTGGGAAGGAAAGGAAGCTGCCCTGATGCCCCTGTCCCTGTAGGTTCCTCACATGGAGTGAGCAACGTAGAAGCTCTCCTGCTTCCAGCAACTCAGCCCTGGATTCTCCAGGGATGGGAACCTGGTGATTGTGGGATTTCCCCCTTCTTATCAGTTGAAGTGATCAGCTTCACTGACTGGAAATTGTTCAGACACTTTGTGTGTCCTTTAAGTGTGTGTCTCTGGTATTATTGAATGGACTGGCTTTTTCCCTAGGGCTTGTAGGAGGAGCATCCGGGAAGACACTAGTTTTATCTGTACGCTGTAGCCTGTGACAGCCATCTTTGCATGACCCTGAAATGCAAAGCTGAAGGCACAAACCATCCCAACTCCTCCTGGTCCTTCCCAGGGAGACCAGGGAAGGGATGCCATGAGATAGAGCTGTGAGTCAATGAACTCAGCACTTCAGGGCACTGAAAGTCAGTCCTGCCCTGAGTTCAGAAGCAGAAGCAGGGTCTGGGTGGTCACAGTGACAGTCAACAAAGCCATAGGCAGGGAGCCCTCCTCAACTTCTCCTCTCAGGCTTTTCCCTGGCTGTACCCACCCAGTTGGGCTCAGGGCGCTGCTGAGAGATGGGATTGTCTGGAGGGGGGGCGGGGAATTGGGTTGCCCTGAACCCATAAGCACAACCCACAGGCCTGGTCCTTCTCTCTCCAGAGTGTGAGTGATCCCCTACATGGCGGGTCAGGGATGATGGGCCTGGGATCCGAGCCAGCTTGTAAGAAGAGGAGGCCCTTTCACGAAGTGCCCTATCTGGTTGCTCTCCTTGGTCCTGAATTCTCTGGGGTGGAGGAGTCAGGGAGTTTCTTTCAATCTTATAGTTAAAAAAAAAAAAAAAAAATCATCCTGTGGTTAAAAACATGAAAGGGGGATGGCTGGAATGTGGTATTTTCATTGGGCCTATTAAGGACGTAAAAATAATAGTACTGATTTCCAATTATTCACATGAAGATGCTGACTGGGGACTCTTGCCTTCTGTTCCAAAGCTGTAGGACCAGTCAGTTGGGCTGCACTTTCAGAGGCTCACAGCTGAGATGCTAATCACTGTGCAACCAGAAAGAGGTCAGGGTATAAAGCCACTTGTCAGTCGGTTCCTGAGGGGTTCAGAGAAGTTTATGTGAAGTCTAGAGACTGGGCTCTGAATTTGAGTGGTTATCACAGAGGTGGTGGGTAGAGCAGCAATGGAAGGGCGAGAAGCAATCTGGGAAGGTTTGTGCATCTTCCCTAGGACTTCTCTATTTGTAGGTTTAAAATTAGCATTTTATTTGCAAATCTGTTGTGTTAGCAATATAGCATAATGCGTGTGTCCTATAGCTAATTGCAAATAGAATTTTAGACCTTGTTCAAGACATTTAGGCTGGCAACGAAATTTTGAATTTTTCAGTATAAAACCCATACTTAAAGTCATGGGTATTTTTTGAGGACAAAGATTACATTTGGCAAAGAGCTTAAATGTCTCTGTAAAGAACCGAAGGCTTGGAATAGAGGTTGATAAAACCTTACATTCATGGAGCAACAGGAGCACAGCAGCCTGTAAAGGACTCAGGAGTGACCAGAGGAGTCAGAAGAAAATCACTCGCGAGTTGTGATTCTGAGGGTGGAATACGTTTTTCGTTGTGATTTTTTTTTTCATACCAGTGGTTTTTAGTAACTTTTCTTTTCCTTCTTTAAATAGTTTATTATATCCATAGGGATAAAACTCCAGAGCTACTGTTAAGGCATGTGAAATACAGACCCTGCTAAATATTTAATATCAGGCTTATGAGACCGGAGCATGGTTTGAAGGCAGGCAACCTCAGTGTCTGTCTTCCCGTCTCTCTGGGTGAGGGCCCGATCTTGCCAGGTGGGCAGTGCTGCTTTTCTGTCCTTATCTCCAGCAGCATCTGTGAGTACAGTTATTTTCAATGAATACAGTTATTCAATGAGTATTTTACTCTTTTCTAGATTAAATCTAATTTGGTATCTGTTTGGACTTTGGTCACTTCACACTTTGTTGTTTTAACTGATGTAGTTCAAGTTTTCTCATTTTCCTCTCTGAAGGCCAAAAATTCACTTTTCTACCAAACAATCCTCTCCCAATTCACATTAGCAACCTGAGACATTATTTGCTGAAGTGTCATGATATGCTGCATCTTGGTGACCCCCTCTGGCCTTCATGATCTTGACCAATGCAGGTACAGTGATCTCTGCTTGCTGAGAGTAAACCCATTTTCAAGTAAACACACTGGATGCATGTGCATCAAAGAGTAGAGGCTCCTCCTCCCAGAGGAGGTGAAAGCTCTCCTCCTGCACCCAGCAGCGAGGCTTAGCCTTCTCTTTGAGGGACCGTGGGCATTGCAAGGCCATAGCACAGGGCAAAGGAGGCACCGAGGACATTGGGGTGAGGCTGGCTGGTACCTGCATGCGCTACCTGGGAGAAGCACCTGGCAGAAGAAGCAGAGGGCACAGGGCCATGGCCTTCAGCTGCGGGGACAGCAGAGCAGGAGGAGAAGAGGAACAGGCCATAAACCTCCTGGGCACTCGGGCGCAGCGCCTTTAGACCAACCACCTGGGAGCGTGGACAGGCAACGCCCCAGCTTCCATAGGCGGCCAGCAGACAGACAGAGAAGTCACCGGCTTCCTGGGGGGTGCTTCAGCCTCTTGCCCAAGACTGAGCGGAAGTCCATGCCCAATGTGCTGGTGTGGCTGGTGCACCTCCAGTCCGCCGCCCCTGCCGGAGTCTGACTGTGGGAGTGAGCAGGTGCAGTAGGCCTGGCCATCAGCCTCCTGCCTATGCCTGGGTTTTAGTGACTTCATGGAGTGCTGTGACCATTCGCATAACTCAGTTCTACAACATTTTCATGCCCTAGTAAGACCCCTCATGCTCATTTATTATTAGTCCACATTTTTCTCCCAAGTATTTTTGTGTGTTGGGGGGAAAGGGCTTATTCAATTTCTAAAAATTTTGTCAGAAAAATTTAATAATCTGAATAGAGCTATAACAAGAAATTGAATTTTGTTTCTTCTTGAGTCAGTGTTGGTAATTTGTGACTTTCTAGAAATTTGTCCATTTTATCTACATTGTCGAATGTGTTGATAGAGTCATTTAAAATATTCTTTCCTGGCTATTTCCTTTCTGACCCATGGATTATTTATAAAGGTGCTGTTTAATTCCAAATATTTGTGGATTCCAACAATTGGAGTGAATTTTAAGGTATCCAAAAGACATAAAACAAGGTATAGATAGGAAAGTACCTGTGGGTTTCAGCAATATGTGGTTTTACAATTGTACTTCTAGAACATAATAAAATGCCAGGTGTAGAACATAATATCAAAATACTACAGGAACTGTACTGCAGAAGAAAAGTGATCCCAGAGATGGCGTGGCTTATATGAAGGTATGATAAATGAATAGATGTCCTAAGTAGTAACATAGTGTTTGTCTAGTGAAGCTAAAAAGCAAGTATTTGAAATATTGAACCACAGAAATAGGTATGAGACTTTAAAGCTAAAATCTTATTGTTGCATTTTTGTTTAGTTTTTCTTTGTTAATTACCTGTACATGGTAAAAATGTTACAGTTAACCACTAAGAGTATGTAAATTCCAAATTAGCAGAGGAAAAAAATCAGAAGCAGGAAAAATAGCGAACTGAATATAAAAAAAGAAAGGAAAACATATGCAAAAAATGTTACACATAGAAATAAGATAAAAATAAGTCCAAATACATGAAAATCAATTGTTAATTCATAAAACATAAAAGGTAAAAAGATATTGTCACATTGAATAATGATAACATTGATAACAATAATTAATCCAGCTTATGCATTTAAAAAGAAACTTAAAATGTAAGAAAGTTTCAAAGTATATGTAAAGATCAGGCTGGTGCTAACCAAAAAATCTGTTATACCTATACAGATATCAGATGAAATAGACTTTTAAGACTTAAATAGTAAAGGATCTTACAGTATAATAAAAATGTACATTAAAGATATGAATTCAAAGATATAAAAATGCTATACCTGTATGCATCTAATAACAGATTACATTTGTTCAAACTTTATTAAATCATACCAAATGCATTTTCTAAATCTGGCTTCTGTTCAGTATTAGGTTTTGATATTCACACAGGTTGTCTTGTTCAATTTTTGTGGCTACATATTAGGATATGAAAGCCTCAATTATTTTAACCATTCTACTGTTCATGGACTTTACAAAGCAGAAGTTGATAAAACTTTGACAACAAAGTGACAAATCATCTATCATACTGTGATCTTTGAACATTTGCTCTCAGTTACAGATTGGCCAAACACACAAATACTATCAGCAAAGATACAGAACATTTAAACAGCACAGATAGTACATTTGAGCAAATGAGCACACACAGAATTCTGCAATTAACAATTAGAATACAGTCTTTAGAAGGCCATTTGGTACATGTATAAAAATTAGCCTACAGACCATATTCTCTGACCATACCATACTTGAAAACAGTTATAAAAATTTTGATTTACTTTGGAGACCTTGGGCATGCAAATTATCTTCCTTGGGTCTCAATTCATCCACCCAGAAAAAATGGGAGCAGAGTGCTTGATTATCCACGGGAGTGAAGCAATGCTTATGTAATGATTCACTGACATAAGTGGCCTAAGCAGTGCATTACATTAGCTGTAATGTGTTTGCAGAGTACCTGGCCCCGCCAATAAAAATGAGATTTGGAAATGGCAGCCTATTATTAAAAGAAAAAAAGCTAAAGCTAAAATTGGGACTCATTTCTCTATCTTAGAGTCACCCAAGACAAAGATGGAAGCTATGGAAAGATTGGCAGCAAGAGAGAAGACAGAGCACCAATACCTCTTTGTCAAAGACATAAACCACAAACAGTTTTTTTTTTTTAAGATTTTATTTGTTTGACAGAGAGAGACACAGCAAGAGAGGGAACACAAGCAGGGGGAGTGGGAGAGGGAGAAGCAGACTTCCCGCGGAGCAGGGAGCCTGATGAGGGGCTTGATCCCAGGACCCTGAGATCATGACCTGAGCCGAAGGCAGACGCTTAACAACTGAGCCACCCAGGCGCCCCAACCACAAGCAGTTTTAAAGGATTAAAAAACCATAATGATATGCCCTTGACACCCACTAGGATGGGTGTAATTAAAAAGACTGATAATAATGAATGTTGGTGGGACACCTGGGTGGCTCAGTGGGTTAAGCATCTGCCTTCAGCTCAGGTCATGATCCCAGGGTTCTGGGATTGAGCCCCACGTTGGGCTCCCTGCTCAGTGGGGAGTCTGCTTCTCCCTCTGCCTGCCACACCCCCTGCTTGTGCACTCATACTACATCTCTCTCTCTCTCACAAATAAAATCTTTAAAAAAAATGAGTGTTGGTGAAGATGTGGAGAAATTGGAACCCTGAGACATTTCTGGAGGGAGTGTGAAATGGTACAGCTGCTTTGGTAAACAGTCCTGCAGTTCCTAAAAACAAAGGTTAAATAAGCAATTATATCTGTGTGTGTGTGTGTAAAACAAAAAAATATATAACACATGGGTATAAGATATCAATGGAAATAAAAAGCATTTAGAAATAAATGATATTGAAGATATTTAAATAATTGAAAAGTTGAATATTAGTGAGTCAAGTGTCCAAACTAAGAACTTAATTCAAAATAGAATTGAGATAAGGAAATAAAGAAAAAAACAGACACAATGGAGAGGATCAACAGTGCCTTGCTTGATGAAGTGGAACCCCCACCCCAATTTTTAACAGAAATTGTCATAACAAATAGCCAAATCTCATTTCAAATCTCAAAAGGAGTCAAAATTTCACCATTTGGTATGATGTTTGTAGTAGGATTTTGCAGATACTACTAGTCAAATTAGATAAATTTCTTTCATTTTTAATTTTATTATAAAAGTTTCAGAACAGTACAGGGATTCCTCAAAAAGTTAAAAATAGAACTACCTTACAACCTGGGAATTGCATTACTATGTATTTACCCAAAGGATACAAAGATAGTGATCCGAAGGGGCACCTGTACTCCTGTGTTTATAGCAGCAATGTCCACAATAGCCAAACTCTAGAAGGAGTCCAGATGTCCATCGACAGATGAATGGATAAAGATGTGGTATATACACACAATGGAGTATTACTCAGCCATTAAAAGAATGAAATCTTGCCATTTGCAACAATGTGGATAGAACTAGAAGGTATTATGCTAAGGGAAATAAGTCAATCAGAGAAAAAAATACCATAGGATTTCACTGATACGTAGAATTTAAGAAACAAAACAGATGAACATAGGGGAAGGGAAGGAAAAATGAAAATTGAGAGGGAGGCAAACCGTAAGAGATCCTTAACTACAGTAAATAAACTGAGGGTTGCTGGAGGGGAGGTGGGTGGGGCACGGGTAACTGGGTGATGGGCATTAAAGAGGCCACTGGTTGTAATGAGCACTGAGTGTTATATGCAACTGATGAATTACTAAATTCTACCTCTGAAACTAATTTTAAGAAGTTTTCAAACAAAGCAAAAGAATTTGATGTCCTCCGTATGTCTATATGGCATAATTCATTGGCCTATCGCATAGTTTAGCAATTAACATTTTGCCACCATTATCCCTGCCCATCTTCTTTTTGCTGATGTGTTTTTTATTTTTTTAAAATTTATTTGAGAGAGAGAGCAAGGAGAGGGGTAGAGGGAGAAGGAGAGAGCAGACTCCCCGATGAGTGGGGACCCAGACACAGAGTTCGATCTCATGACCCAGAGATAATGACCAGAGCCAAAAATCAAGAGTTATATGCTTAACTGACTGAGCCACCCAGGTGCCCCACTGCTGATATATATTTTTTTAAGATTTTATTTGACAGAGAGCACAAGTAGGGAGAGCCGTAGGCAAAAGGAGAGGGAGAAGCAGACTCCCTGCTCAGCAGGGAGTTCAACATGGGGTTTGATCCCAGGACCCTGGGATCATGACTTGAACTGAAGGCAGAGGCTTAACTGACTGAGCCACCCAGGAACCCCCCGTTGCTGATGTATTTGCTAATGATATGCCAGTTTATCCCCAAGAACTTTAGTATGACCTTTTCTTGTACATGTGTTCCCTCATACTTAGATTGTTTCTCTCTGAGGACGCTTGGTAGAGTTTTTAGTAGAGTATAATATTTAGAGGACATAATGTAGGTGCTAGGAGTCCTCATTGGTATTGGATTATCACTGTCTCCATGCCTTTTCAGATTAGAAAGGTAGGTTATGTCTTTAAGAAAAAAGAATCATGAGTTCATGTCGTGATTTTAAAATCAATTCGAACATTAAGCTTTTATTCACTTTGTTTTATAATCAAATGTTTTTTCTTACAATAAAAATATTCCTAACACTAACAAAATATTTACCTTTAAAAGTATTGGAGGGCGCCTGGTGGCTCAGTTGGTTGAGCAACTGCCTTCGGCTCAGGTCATGATCCTGGAGTCCCTGGATCGAGTCCCACATCGGGCTCCCTGCTCAGCAGGGAGTCTGCTTCTCCCTCTGATCCTCCCCCTCTCATGCTCTCTGTCTCCCATTCTCTCTCTCAGGTAAATAAATAAAATCTTAAAAAAAAAAAAAAAAAGTATTACAATGGGGGGGGGGTGCCTGGGTGGCTCAGTTAAGCATCTGACTCTTGATTTCAGCTCAGGTCATGATCTTGGGGTCATCAGATGGAGCCCCGCATTGGGCTCTGTGCTCAGCAAGAAGCCTGCTTGGGATTCTCTCCCTTCCCATCTGCCCAGCCCCGAACCCCCCATCCCCTGCACACATGTGCAAATGTGTGTGCACACACACACTCTCAAAAAAAAAAAAAAAAAAGATATTACAGTTGGGTAGGAGCTTGGGAAGATGGCAGTGTAGGAGAACCCTAACCTCACCCCGTCCCTTCTTACAACTAGATATCATCCACATCCAAGTCAGTAAACTGGAGAGCAATACAGAGACTGGCAGAACAGACTCCACACCCAAATAAAGCTGCACCTGAAAGGTTAGGAAGGTCAGAAAGCTGGAGAGGGGCTGCCAACAGGAGGGAGTGAGGTCTGCACAGAGAGAGGGCAGGGAAATAGGCCCTCACACCAGGGAGCTCACACAGAGAAGACCAATCCCCATAATGTTTGGCGATGAAAACCAAACAGGCTGAAATCCATGAGTTTGTATAACCAGTGGGACTTGGAGCCTGGAGCTTTAAAAGTCAGCTGACTCAGCACTGGGTGAGCTGGGAGGGTGAGTGACAGGTGCCCGTTAAGAGACAACAGCTTGTGAAGAGAGGCAACATATGAACAGCAGTTTATACAACATTAGGGGCAAATGGGAGACATCTGTTCATACTGATTTTGAAAGGTGTTAGGGTACTTCCTGAAAAACAAGGGAGCTGGCAGGCACGATTTTCCTCTCCTGCCTCCCAGCATAAATATAGAGCCACATGTGGGAGGCAGGGCTGCAGAGATACTTGGTACTTAACCTCCTAGCAGTGTGCCACACCCAAAAATCAATAGAAGAAGACCCATACCAAGAAATACTGTAATTAGGGGCGCCTGGGTGGCTCAGTTGGTTAAGCGACTGCCTTCGGCACAGGTCATGATCCCGGAGTGCCAGGATCGAGTCCCACGTCGGGCTCCCTGCTCAGTGGGGAGTCTGCTTCTCCCTCTGACCCTACTCCCTCCTGAGCTCTCTCTATCTCACTCTCTCTCTCTCTCTCAAATAAATAAATAAATAAAATCTTTAAGAAAAAAAAGAAATACTGTAATTAAATTGGCAAAATATAGTGATGAAGAATTTTAAAAGCAATAAGACAAGAGACAGTAACTTACAAGGGTAGACCAATAAGGCTAGCAGGAAATTTTTTCAAGAGAAAACGTGGAAAGCCAGAAAGGAGGGGCATGATATAGTCGAAGTGCTGAATAGGAAAAATCTGCAGCCAAGAATACCCTATCCAGCAAGGCTGACATTTAGAATAGAAAGAGAGATAAAGAGTGTCCCAGACAAACAAAAACTAAGGAAGTTGACTACTAAGTCAGTCCTGCAAGAAATATTAAAGGGGACTCTTTGAGTGGAGAGACCAAAAGTGACAGTATGATAGGAAACACAAAAGCAGTAAAAATGAATTATTTCTGTAGAAAATCAGTTAAGGAACTCACAAAATGAAAGGATATAGAATATAACATACCGAAAATGTGAGGAGGAGAGGAGCAAAGAATGGGTTCAAACTTAATATAGACTGCTATATGCAGAAGAGATTATATACAAACCTAATGGTAACCATATGTCAAAAACCACTAATAAATAGGAAAATAAAGAGAAAGAAATCCAAATATTTCACTAAAGAAAATCAGCAAACCATGAAAGAGAATCAAGATCAGAGAAAATCTTGAGAAACGACCACAAAATAATAAAATGACAATATGTATCTTTCAATAATTACTTTGAATGTAAATGGACAACACTCTAATCAAAAGACATAGGATGACAGAATGTTTTTAAAAAACCAAGACCCATCCATATGCTGCCCACAAGAGATTCATTTTAGACCTAAAGACACCTGCAGATTGAAGGTGAGGGGATGGAGAACCATCTGTCATGCTAATGGACCTCAAAAGAAAGCCAGATTAGCAATATTTATATTGGACAAAATAGACTAAAACAAAGACTGTAACAAGAGACAAAAAGGGCACCCTCTATTCATAAAGGGGATTTTCCAACAAGAAAAACTAACAATTATAAATATCGATGCACCCAAATACATAAAACAGTTAAGAACTAACATAAAAGAATTAATTAATAATACAGTAATAGTAGGGGACTTTACCCACTTACATCAATGGACAGATCATCTAAATAAAATCAACAAGGAAACATTGGCTTTGAATGGCACACTGGAACACATGGAATTAACAGATATATTTAGAACATTTCATCCTAAAACAGAATACATTCTTTTCAAGTGCATATAGAATATTCTCCAGAACAGATCACATATTAGGCCACAAAACAAGTCTAAACAAATTAAAGAAGATCCAAGTCATACCATGCATCTTTTCTGACCACAATGCTATGAAACTACAAGTCAACCACAAGAAAAAAAATCTGAAAAGATCACAAATCCATGGAGGTTAAATAACATGCTACTAAATAATAGATCAACCAGGAAATAAGAAAAGAGTACATGAAAACAAATGAAAACAGACTACAATGGTCTAAAACCTTTAGGATGCAACTAAAGTGGTTCTAAGAGGGAAGTATATAGGAAGACAGGTCTTCAAGAAGCAAGAAAAATCTCAAACAACCTACCCTTACACCTAAAGGAACTAGGAAAAGAACAAAACCTAAAACCAGCAGATGGAAGGAAATAGAACTTAGGCCAGAAATAAATTATATAGAAACTAAAAACAAAAACCCACAATAGAACAGATCAATGAAACCAGAAGCTGATTCGTTGAAGAAAAAAAATTGATAAACTTTTAGCCAAACTTATCAAAAAGAGAGAGAGAGAGAGAAAGGACTCAAAACCATAAATGAGAGAAGAGAAATAACAACCAATACCACAGAAATACAATTATAACAGAATATTTTGAAAAACTATCTGCCAACAAATTGGACAACCTAGAAAAATGGATAAATTCGTAGCAATATGTAAACTACCAAAACTGAAACAGGAAGAAAAGGAAAATTTGAACAGACTTAACCAGCAAAGAAATTGAATCAGTAATCAAAAACTCCCAACAAACAAAAATCCAGGGCCAAATGGCTTCACAGGGGAATGCTTCCAAACATTTAAAGAAAAGTTCACACCTATTCTTCTCAAAGTATTCCAAAAAATAGAAAAAGGAAAACTTTCAAATTCATTCTATGAGGCCAGTATTATCCTGATTCCAAAACCAGATAAAAACACCACTAAAAGTGAGCACTGCAGGCCAATATCCCTGATGAACATAGATGCAAAAATTCTCAACAAAATACTAGCAAATCAAATCCAACAATACATTAAAACAATCAAGTGGGATTTATTCCTGGGCTGCAAGAGTTGTTCAGTATTTGCAAATCAATCAACATGATACACCACATTAATAAAAGAAAGGATAAGAACCATATGATCCTTTTAGTAGATGCAGGAAAAACATTTGACAAAGTACCACATCCATTCATGATAAAAACCTTCTGCAAAGTAGGTTTAGAGGGAACATACTGCAACATAAAGGTCATCTATGAAAAACTTAGAGTGATCATCATCCTTAAAGGGGAAAAACAGCTTTTCCCCTAAGGTCACAAACTAGACAGGGATGTCCACTCTCACCACTTTATTCAACAAAGTACTAGAAGTCCTAGCCACAGCAATCAGACAACAAAAAGAAAAGGCATCCAAATTGGTAAGGAGAAAGTAAACTTTCACAATTTGCAGATGACATTCTATATAAAAAACCCAAAAGACTCCACCAAAAAACTGTACAACTGATAAATTCAATAAAGTTGCAGGATACAAAAAAAAAAATGTACAGAAATCTGTTGCATTTTTATACACAAAAATTAAGAAGAAAGAGAAATTAATAAAACCCATTTACAGTTGTACCCAAAATAAATACCTAGGTATAAACCTATCCGAAGAAGTGAAAGACCTGTACCCTAAAACTACAAAACACTGTTGAAAGAAACAGAACACAACACAAAGAAATGGAAAGACATTCCATACTCACGGATTGGAAGAATATTGTTAAAATGTCCATACTACCCAAAGCAATTGACATTTAATGCATTCCTATCAAAATACCAATA
Source organism: Phoca vitulina (assembly GCF_004348235.1). NCBI lineage: Eukaryota > Metazoa > Chordata > Mammalia > Carnivora > Phocidae > Phoca > Phoca vitulina. The sequence continues at coordinate 1,801,042 of NW_022589790.1, forward strand.
GCATTTTTCACAGAGCTAGAACAAACAATCCTAAAATTTGTATGGAACCACAAATAGCCAAAGCAATCTTGAAAAAGAAAAGCAAAGTTGGAGGTATCACAATTCCAGACTTCAAGTTTATACTACAAAACAAATAGTAGTGGCAAATAGACATCTAGATCAGTGGACTAGAATAGAAAATCAGAAATAAGCCCACAACTGTATGGTTAATCTTCGACAAAGCAGGAAAGAATATCAGATGGAAAAAGGACAATCTCTTCAACAAATTGTGTTGGGAAAATTGGACAGCCACATGAAGAATGCCACTGTACCACTTTCTTACACCATACACAAAAATAAACTCAGAATGGATTAAGGACCTTAACGTGAGGCCTGAAACCATAAAAATCCTAGAAGAGGAAACAGGAAGTAACTTCTTTGACTTGGGCCATAGCAATTTCTTTCTAGAGGTCTCCTGAGGCAAGGGAAACAAAAGCAAAAAGAAGCTGTTGGGACTTCAAAGCAAAAAGCTTCTACACAGCAATGGAAACGATCAAGAAAAAAAATACTGAATGGGAGTAGATATTTGCAAATGACATCAGATGAAGGGTTAGTATCCAAAATCTATAAGAACTTCTCAAAAAACAAATAATCCAATTTAAAAATGGGCAGAAGAGGGGTGCCTGTGATGTAGTTTTTGGAATGTTTTTGGTGAAGTTGGTGGGGTCTGGAGCTGATGGCCAAGAAAGAATTCTTGAGACGAATTGGTGCAAAATGGTTTTATTAAAGCATGGGGAGAGGACCCAGGGGCAGAAGGAGCTGCTGGTTGCTGCTTCCCTGGGGATTATGAGAAACAACTGATTATATACTTTGGAGTTGGGGGAAGTAAAGATAAGGGAAGTTTCAAAAGGATTTTCATATGCTAAAGAAGACACAGGATACCAGAAGCCTTGCTATTGTCAAACTAAGGTTGTTTTTTCCTCTAGCAAGGCATTAACATTAAGACAGTTGGGAGCTTCCTGGAGGAACATTATACTCTGCTTGCCTCAGGTATTTGTCCATGGGCTGCAGATTATAAGGACATTTAATTTTATCTACATTTCCTTCTGCCTTTGTTTCCCATATCACCTGGGTGGCTCAGTTGGTTAAGCATCTGACTCTTGATTTTGGCTCAGGTCATGATCTCAAGGTTGTGGGATCAAACCCCGCATCTGGCTCAGCACGGAGTCTGCTTGAGATGCTCTCTCCCCCTCTCCCTCTGCCCCCTCCCTGCTTGCACTCTTTAATAAATAAGTAGATAAATAAATAAAATCTTTTAAAAAACAGGCAGAAGACATGAAAAGCCATTTCTCTAAAGAAAACATGGATGGCCAACTGACCATGAACAGAGTTCATCATTACCATCAGGGAAGTACAAATCAAACTATAGTGATCTATCACCTCATACCTGTCAGAATGGCTACAATCAACAACACAAGCAGTATTGGGCAAGGATGTGGAGAAAAAAGAACACTCGTGCACTGTTGGTGGGAATGCAAACTGGTGCAGCAACTATGGAAAACAGTATGGAAGTTACTCAAAATTAAAAATAGAACTACCCTACAATCTGTTGATTGTACTACTGGGTATTTACCCCCAAAATACAAAAAACACTGATTCAAAGGGATACATGCATGCCTATGTTTACAGCAGCATTATTTACAAAAGCCAAGTTATAAAAGCAACCCAAGTGTCCACCAATTGATGAATGGATAAAGAAGATGTAGTGTGTGTGTGTGTGTGTGTGTGTAAACAATGGAATATTATTCAGCCATAAGAATGATATCTTGCCATTTGCAAGGACATGGAGGAAGCTAGAGAATATTCTGCTAAGTGAAATAAGTCAGTAAGAAAGATACCGTATGATTTCACTCATATGTGGAATTTAAGAAACAAAAATGAGCAAAGAAAAAGAGACAAACAAGAGATTCAACTATAGAGAACAAACTGATGGTTACCAAAGGGGAAGTGGGTGGGTGGGGGGATGGGTGAAAGAGATGATGGGAATTAAGGAGTTCACTTAAGAGAAACCATAGGAGGTGATTTAGTGTAATGGAAACAATATAGAAAGGAGAGCAAGAACAGGGTAGGGTCATGTGCTGCCACTTACTAGTGGATTTTTGGTTCTCCTATCATAAAATGGGAATAACAACATTCAGCTCTATCAGGCCTGTTTTGAAAACACAACGGGAAAGCAGTTTTAGAAACTGCAAAGCAACATAGAGGCATTAGCTATTACAGTTGTAGGAGTTGTGGCATTTTACGCCCACTTGTGAGCACTTGATTTCAAAGATGCTTTAATTATGTACATCAAAAAAGTTAATAAAAACAACTACCCTGATTTAAAAAAACAACAACTACAACTACCAGAGGGGCACCTGGGTGGCTTAGTTGTTTAAGTATCTGCCTTTGGCTCACGTCATGATCCCAGGGTCCTGAGATCGAGTCCCACATCAGACTTCCTGCTCAGCAGGAATCTGCTTCTCCCTCTCCCTCTGCCTCTCCCCCTCAACTTGGTCTCTCTCTCTCTCTCTCAAATAAATAAAGTCTAAAAAAAAATAAAAAATGAAACCAGAAAACACATTGGCAATAAGTACCTACCAATAATTACTTTAAATGTAAATGGTCTAGATGCTCAAATCAAAAGACATAGGGTAGCTGAATGGGTAAACAACACACCTGAAACTAATATTACACTGTAAACTAACTGGAATTTAAATAAAAATTTTAAAAAGGCCCATCTATATGTGCCCTCCGGGACTCACTTCAGATCTAAAGATACTGCATGCAAATGGGAGCAAAATGAAAGCTGGGTTAGCAATATTTATAGACAAAATGGAACTTAAAAACTAACAAGTGACAAAAAGGGGGCATAACATAATGATAAAGGGATCAATCCCACAAGAGGATATGACAAGTTTAAATATGCACCCATGATAGGAGCACCAAAATATATAAAGCAAATATTAACTGACAGGAAGGGAGAAATTGACAGTTATACAATAATAGGGGACTTTAACACCCCACTTACATCAATGGATAGATCATCCAGGCAGAAAATCAGTAAAGAAACATTGGCTTTGAATGATGCATTAGACCAGATGGACCTAACATATATACAGAACATTCCATCTAAAACCAGAATACATATTTTCAAGTGCACATGGAACATTCTCCAGAATAGATCACATGTTGTATTGTATGGATGGAGGTTTCTGTGATTTTTCCTGCATAACTGACCTGCCTGACCTGCAGGCATGTAGGCAAGCTAAAGCATGTTGTTAGTGAGACTTGTGCTGCATAAGGGAACTTGGGAGCCTGTTTAGTTGATATTATCTGGCCTCCAAATCAGAACTGGCCCTTCTGGATGCCAAGAGCTGTAAATCTTGCCTCACATCCCTCCCCCACCCCCACACTCCAGGCTGGGCTGTCCCCTGGAATGGAATCCAGGAGGGGAGGCAAGAACACCTAGCCCAGGGTTCCTTGAATATGTAAAGACATAACATAGGAAGGCAGCTCACTCTGAGGCACCTGGGTGACTCAACTGGTTAAGCATCTGCCTTAGGCTCAGGTCATGACCCCAGGGGATTGAGCCCCACAGGGAGCCTTCTTCTCCCTCTCCCTCTGCTACTCCCCCTGCTTGTGCTCTCTCACTCTCTATCAAATAAATAAAATCTTTTAAAAAAAAGGGGGGGTGGGAGGGAATGCAACTCACTCCAAACTGCATGTAGGCAAACAAATGTTTAACTTCAGACCCCGTCATTTTCCCTATAAATGCCCTTATGGAGTTGGTCAGTTAGAAATCTCACCTGAGGGGAGGACGTGCTGCCCAGGCTTCTCAATTGTGACTCCAGCCTAGCTGTCTCCATGGGGCTTCTCCAGCTGATGAGGTTGGATGTTGTAAGTACCTGATTTGATGTAACTCCATCTTATTCTCCTTTACTGCTTACTATTGCCCTCATCTATGTGCTAATTTCCCTTTTCTTCTGTTTCTATTAGATTTTTATAATATCAATTAAGTGTTTTCCCCATTAAAAACTGAGAGTCCAGCTGCCATGAGTCTTTTGCTTAGAACACATATTAGGCCACGAAACAAGTCTCACTAAATTTAAGAAGATGGAAATCATATCAAGCATCTTTTCCCACCACAAAATCTGTGCGACACAGAAAAGGCAGTTCTACAAGAGAAGTTTATAGCAATACAGGAAACAAAATCTCCAACATACAATGTCACCTTAAATGTAAAGGACGTAAAAAAAAAAAGAACAAAGCCCAAGGTTAGTAGAAAGAAGTGAATAAAGATGAAGATCAATGAAAGAGCTGAAAAGATAAATAAAACTTTGAAAAGATAAATAAAACTGATAAATCTTGGGGCACCTGGGTGGCTCAGTTGTTTAAGCATCTGCCTTTGGTTCAGGTCATGATCTCAGGGTCCTGGGATCGAGCTCAGAGGGAGTCTGCTACTCCCTCTGTCCCTCCTCCCTGCTTGTGCGCTCTCTCTCTCTCTCTCAAAAATCTTTTAAAAAAACGTAAATCTTAGCCAGATTCATGAAAGGAAAAAAAAAATACAGTTCTTGCCGTATAATGTTAGATTTTCGCACGAAGATATTTACACACCTACACAAGAGATAAGTTTATTAACTGTATGGAATGATGATTACTTACTAGTCATTTTACGGAAGTGGCTCATCATGAAGGTCATCATTGCCTCCACATTGAGGAAGCTGAGGAGGAAGAGGAGGGGTTGGTCTAGCTGCCTTTGGTTGTAGGGGCAGAAGATGTAGAAAGAGGGGAGACAGGCAGGCACAGGTTGGATGTGCTCTCTCACTCTCTATCAAATAAATAAAATCTTTAAAAAAAAAGGGGGTGGGAGGGAATGCAACTCACTCCAAACTGCACGTAGGCAAACAAATGTAACTTTATGGAAATACATTGTAATTTCTGTCTGATTTTTTTTTTTTGTTCGTCTAAAAATGTTTCTATACAGTACCAATCCTTCTTTACAGGTTGCCTTCATTTCAGTACCTATATCCTAGAAGGGTCCATGTATTCAGAGGAGTCAAAAGCAGTTGTAAATAATTGGAACCCTTCTGCCAGGCTGTTTAATGTCAGTTTGCTTTCCGGTACTACTTCCTTTATGTCTTCTTATCTGGCACTGATCTGGAGGCACTCAACTCCATCAAGTTGTCTTAATTCCCCTGGTGTGGTACCCATTAGCTCTTTAATTTCTCCAACATCCATATCTTGAAACCCTTCACTCCTCACCTTTTTGGCTATATTCACCATCTCTTTAATCATTTCCTTGATCAGCTCTGTGGTAAATCTTGTGAAGTCATGTAAAACATCTGGACAGTTTTCTTCAGCAGGAATTTATTGTTTCTGGCTTGATGGAAAGTTCACAGCCTTTCCTATAATAATGAGGGCATCTTCAATGGTGTACTCCTTCTAGACTTTCATGATGTTCTCTCTATTGGGATTCTCTTCCAGAGCATTGACAATCCTTTACATAGAGTACTGTGTGTAATGAGGCTTAAAGGTCCTAATGACCCTCCAGTCTAGAGGCTGAATTGGGGATGCTTGTTTGGGGGCAAAGAGACAACTTTAACATCTGTGATGTTGAACTTATGGGGTTCTGGGTGGCCAGGGGCATTATGTAATACTGAAGGAACTTTAAAACGCCATCCCTTATTATCAAGGTACTTCTGGACTTCAAGTATAAAACATCAATAGAATCAATCCAGGAAAAGGATGCTCATTATCCAGGCCTTTTTGTTACACAACCAAAAGACTAGAAACTGGTGTTTATCTTTTCCCTTCACGGTTCGGGGGTCAGCAGCTTTAAAGCTAACAGTAATCCTGATCATAAAGCCAACTGTATTTGCACCAAACAATAGAGTTAGACTGTCCTTTCCTGCCTTAAATCCTGGTGCTTGCTTCTCTTCCTTACTAAAGTCCACTGTGTGGCATTTTTTTTCCAGCATAGGGCACCTTAATCTACATTAAAAACCTGTTCAAGCAAGATATCCTTTCTACTAAAAAAAAAAGTCTTAACGATTTTCTTTTTTCTTAAGTAATCTCTACACCCAACATGGGGCTTGAACTTAAAACTCTGAGATCAAGAGGCACATGCTCCGACTGAGCCAGCCAGGCGCCCCTACTCAAGGATTTTCTTAATGGCATTTGGAAACTTGTCTGCTGCCAACTTGGTTGGCATTAAATTCTACAGCTTAGGTTCTTCACCTTCCTCTTGCTTTAAGTTGTCATAACTTCACTTTTTCTGTAATCATAGTCTATAGGTAAGCCCTTCTTATAGCAGTCCTGCACTCACATAAAAACTGCACCTTCAATATGAGACCAGAGATATTTTACAAAAAAGTACAAGGTTTTTTGCCTGATATATCTGCGGTGGCAGTTTCATGAATATCCTTTTATTACAATGGTCTTTATGATGGATTAATTCACCTTGAAATAGTGGGCAACTGCAGTTGCAAACCTCAATCTGTGGTACTTATCAACATTTCAACTTTTTCTTGTAATGTCACGACTTTTCTCTGCTTCTTGGGAGTAGTTCCAGCATCACTAGTAAGTAGCGCCTCATGTGGGTCCCATGGTGTTATTTGAGATTTGTGGTATTGCACTAAACACAGTGAAAAATATGCCAGGACCACAAGAGATCACTTTCTACTGCAATATACAATTTATTGGAGAGTTAAATTACTCACGTGGGTTAGTGTCCCACAGGGTTTTAAGCAAGTATTCACAACACTTGAGCTCACTCAAGTGCAATAGCAATAGGAGGTTGCTACAAAATATTTACAGCAGTATAATATGCACTGAAGTTAATTTTATACAGTTATGACATAATACTGCAACTTTGTTTATATTTCTCTCAATTGCAAATGGTACCACGTGCTGTCAGTGTTTGTGTATATATGTTGATAGGTTTTTAACCTCATAATACATTTTTTAGATAAATGAACAAGATATATAGACAGTAGTCTATTTTATGATGTACCTTTTTTCAATATTTCTAAGCTATGTAGTTCATCTGCGAGTTTTTTCAAATTGTAACAAATCTCCGAAAAGTTTTCCAATAAATTTATTGAAAAAAATCTGCATATCAGTGGGCCTGTCCATTTCAAACCTGTGTTGTTCAAGAGACAATTGTACTACCACTCTTTTCGACCTAACTTCTGTTTCTCCTGTGGCGTCCAGTTACAGGATGGGCACCCGACAGAAACACCTTTCTACAGTGGGCCCACTCGTATTCCTGACAAATCAACCTAAATGTTGGTTATGTGGGCAGCTGCCCCTCTGTAGCTCACCAAGATTGCCATAATGGGTATCACCACTTTTGGTAGGGAATTGGAAGGCCCTAAAGCAGTACATTAAGAAAGAATGAGCTGGCACTAGTAATTTTAATTCATCTGATATTACCAATACTTATCCAGAAACTTGGCCTATGGCATACGCTGTCAATAATACTGGGTATTGATATCCTTTCTGTCAAACTACACAGGCAGCCCATCAGATTGCTCACCAGAATGGTCCTAGAAATATTACCATTAGAGCCATGGTGGCTATACCAGATTTGGAGTGGGTTTCATAGATCACCCCAGGTTACAGACATTTGAACACCTGGGCATCCCTATATTGGGAACAGTAGTCACATTGCTGAAGAGAGGTGTTTAGGAGATTATGAGAGCTGGTGACAAATGTTGGAATAGTGGAGGAGGTCATCAAAATGATGTGAACACTCGTTGACCCATGAGCTGGACCTGGGCTCCTCGCTGCATTTCCTGTCCTTGGAATGTGGATTCTATTTACTTTCCCTGCTCCTAGAATCTGCCCCAAGTACATAGCCTTGAGAGTATGATATGGTGTTGAGACTGTTTGGATGGTCTCAGTGACTGAACTCAGTGAAGGCTCCTATATAAATTTTGTTTTAAAAAGATTTCAGGGCAGGAGGGGCAGAGGGAGAGGGGGAGAGAGTCCCAAGCAGACTCCATGCTGAGCATGGAGCCCAACCCCCACAACCCTGAGATCACCCAGAGCTGAAACCAAGAGTTGGATACCCAACTGACTGCACCACCCAGCAACCCTTCCATATAAAGTTTAAAAAGATTTGTGTGTGAGAGAGAGAGAGTGCGCACATGAGTGCGGGAAGGGGCAGAGAGAGGGGCAGAGAGAGAATCCCCAAGCAGACTCCTTGCCCAGTGCAAAGCCCAAAGCAGGGCTTGATCCCAGGATCCTGAGATCATGACCTGAACTGAAACCAAGAGTCTGGTGCTCAACCAACTGAGCCACCCAGCTGCCCCAAACTTTTAAGATTTAATGGGTATTTGTGGAAATCTACTTGTCTTATGGTCACTCAAGACAAGCCTCTTATTTAAGTATTAAGTCCCCTTGCTTATGAAACCTGCCACCTATGACACTCCACACTGGAGTGTCCTGCCTCTTCCTTCAGTCTCTCTCTGCCCTCTGCATATGGGGGTCCATTTCAGATTTCACCCAGGAAGCTCCCATGGAAGGTATGAACGATTAATGATTTATAGATATTTTCTTCTATTCCATAGGTTGCCTTTTCATTTTGCTGATGGTTTCCTTTGCTATGCAGAAGCTTTTTAGGTTGATGTAGTTCCACTTGTTTATTTTTGCTTTTATTGCCTTTACTTTGCTGTCAGACTAAAAAAACAAAAACAAAAAATATCACCAAACCAATGTCAAGGAATTTACTGCCTGTTTTCTTCTAGGAGTTTTATGGTTTCAGGTATTACGTTTAAGTCTTTAATCCATTCTGAGTTAACTTTTGTGTATGGTATGAGTGATCCAGTTTTTTAAATTTTTTATTATGTTCAGTTAGCCAGCATATAGTACATCATATGTTTTTGATGGAGTGTTCCACGATTCATTAGTTGCTGTAACAGCCAGTGCTCATCACAACACATGCCCTCCTTAATACCCATCACCCGGTTACACCATACCCCCACCCTCCTCCCTTCTGTAACCCTCAGTTTCCCGGAGTCCAGAATCTCTCATGGAGAGACTGGTATCCTTAATCTATAAAGAACTTCTCAAACTCAACACCCAAAAAACAAATAATCCAGTCAAGAAATGGGCAGAAGACATGAACAGCCACTTCTCCAAAGAAGACCTACAAATGGCCGACAGACACCTGAAAAAAAATGCTCCATATCACTAGCCATCAGGGAAATACAAACCAAAACCACAATGAGATACCACCTTACACTAGTTAGAATGGCAAAAATTAACAAGACAGGAAAAAACAAGTGTTGGTGAGGATGTGGAGAAAGGGGAACCCTCTTACAATCTTGGTGGGAATGCAAGCTGGTGCAGCCACTCTGGAAAACAGGATGGAGGTTCCTCAAGACGTTAAAAATAGAGCTACCCTATGACCCAGCAATTGCACTACTAGGTATTTACCCCAAAGATACAGATGTAGTGAGAAGAAGGGACACATGCAACCCAACATTCATAGCAGCAATGTCCACAATAGCCAAACTGTGGAAGGAGACAAGATGTCCTTCAACAGATCAATGTGGATAAAGATGTGGTTCACATATACAATGGAATATTATTCAGCCATCAGAAAGGATGAATACCCACCACTTGCATTAGCATGGATGGAACTGGAGGGGATTATGCTAAGTGAAATAAGTCAAGCAGAGAAAGACAATTATCATATGGTTTCATTCATACGGGGAACATAAGAGTGATCTAGTTTTATTCTTTTGTATGTGGAGGTCCTAAATGATAAATACTGTATAATCATACTTATATATGGAATTTTAAAAGAAAAAAAACAATTCTGATACAGAGAACAGATTAGTGCTTGCCAGAGGTTTGGGGGTGGGTGAAATGGATGAAGGTGGTTAAAACATACAAACTTCCAGTTATGAGTACGTCCTGGGGGATGTAGTTTTCAGTATGGTGACTAAAGTTAATACAGCATTGTATATTTGTAAGCTGCTAAGTAGAACTTAAAATTCTCATCACAAGGAAAAAAACTATTTGTAACTATGTATGGTGATGACTATTAACCAGACTTATTGTAGTGATCATTTCACAATATATACAAATATCAAATCATGCTGTACACCTGAAATGGTTATCTGCCAGTAGATATCAAAAAAATTTTAAATGAAGAAAACCCTATTCATACAACATGACTATATCCTTTTAATACAGGTGAAAAGTACTTTATTGTCTAAGAATACATTTATATACTTTAAAACCACAAAAGACAGGAAAAAAAGAATCACTGCAAAACTGATGATGGTTACTTTTACAGGGAGGGAGGATAAGAGGGGAGGTAGAGATAATGGGAAGAGCATATATGTGGATGTAATAAAGTCCAGGCTGAAGGATTACATAGTAGGTCCACTTTTTAAAAAAATTTAATAGAATTTAAGGTAATAGAAGATGATAGTATATCACAGAATAAAGGTTAGGATTAATCTAAATGTATGCACCAAAGTCCCTTTAAAAAGGGAATAGGAGTGGAGCACCTGGGTGGTTCAGTCGGTTAAGCGTCTGCCTTCAGCTTAGGTCATGAGCTCAGGGTCCTGGGATCGAGCCCCATGTTGGGCTCCCTGCTCAGTGGGGGGTCTGCTTCTCCCTTTTCCTCTGCCCCTCTCCCCTGCATGCACTCATGCTCACTCTCAAATAAAATCTTTCAGAAAAAAAAAAAAAGGAATAAGAGTATCTCCAATGGGCCTCAGGGGGTAAAACTCCTGTTAATTAGCTGAGAAAAAGATAAGGAATGGAGAGTGTGGCAGGTAAGGGAAACCATTCTTTCAAGGATTTCCGTTACAAGAGAATGAGAGTACCTAAGATAATAATGTTGATAACGATAAAGGGCAATAGTGGGAGGAAGAAGTTATTGCAGGACAGAGAAAATTATAACCAATGGGGCCAGTTTCTTGGACACTGGGAACTTTCAAAATGGCATCCAAGACCCACTAGAAGGATTGCTTTGCACCTGAGTAAATGGAATGACTTCCATTCCCGAGAAAAGGAAGGATGTACATATAGAAACACATATGTTGGCTAAGAAGATAGGAAGGAGTACTTGTCTGGTAGCTCATACTTGTTCATTGATATCGGGTTAATTGACGTGTGAGAGTGATAGAGAAAAAAGGATACAGCAATGTGAAGGGTAATGAATGTTTAGAAAAGCTAATAAGGAGAATGAGAGAGAGAACTGATAAGAATATGTAATAGTCTTGAGGACCAGACTGATGCTAGTGAGCTTGCATTTTGAGTGGCATCATGTGGTGCTTTTCTCCAGCATCAGGTTTAGTAGTGGTTATTACATATTACTATGAACAAGGCACTAATTACTCTGAGCACATTACAAGTATTAAATCATTAAATTCTCACATCCCAGGGCACCTGGATGGCTCAGTCAGTTAAGCGTCTGCCTTCAGCTCAGGTCATGATCCTGGGGTCCTGGGATCAAGCCTGCTTCTCCCTCTCTTCCCTGCTGGTGCTCTCTCTTGCTATCTCTGTTGCTATCTCTGTCTCTCTCTCTCTTAATTAAATAAGTAAAATCTTTAAAAAAATAAATTCTCACATTCCCATAAAACACAATTATTTTTTTAAATGGGGAAACAGACTCAGAGGTTAGATAACTTGCTATGATTCACATATCTAGCACTTGATAGAGATGGAATCCAAACTAAAGACCATGGGTAGTAGTTTCAGATGCCATCCTCTAAAGTCTATACTATTATGTTCTGCTGTTTGCCTTCTCCTGTAATACCTTATATTGTCATCTCACAGAATCTGTGGGGAAGCTATGATTGCAAAATGATACATTTAGTCAACTTTTATCACTAAAAAATCCCTATTGAATAAAAGAACACTTAAATTTTCCATTTCAATTAATGCATAATTTATATCATACTGCTCACATCTCAAGGATCAAGGAAATAAGAAGGTACCCCATCTAGGTCCTGAAGGACTGATTGCTACATACTCAAGAATTATCTATAGTCCCTAAAATTGGCCCTTTAAAAAAAAATAACAGTCCTGAAACTCATTCAGGATAAAAACTTAGTAAACTAAGAATAGAGAGGAACTTCAACTTGGTAAAGAAAACCTATAGAAAAAGTACAACTCACATCATACTTAAACAGTGATAAAGTAGAGGTTTGCCTGTTAAGATCAGGAACAAGACAAGGATTCATCTTCTCATCACTTTCTTCCCACATCATCCTGGAAGTCCTACATAATTCAATAGGACAAGAAAAGGAAATGAAATTTATACAGATTGGGAAGGAATAAAATTGTCTTTGTTCACAGATGACATGACTGTGTGAAGAAAATTCACCCCCCAAACAAAAGCTCCTGGAACTAATTAATAAGCAATTACAGCAAGCTTACTGGATATATGGTTAATACACAAAAATTGATTACTTCCTTATGTACCAGCAATGAACAAGTGGATTCTGAAATTAGAAACAATACCATTTGCATTGGCATCACCCAAAACGAAATACTTCGGTATAAAGCAAAATATATGTGAAGATCTACATGAGGAAAACTATAAAACTCTGATGAAAGAATCAGTGAACTAAATAAATGGAGAGATAACCCTTGTTCATGGACAGGAAGACTCAGTAGTGTCAAGAGGTCAGCTCTTCCCAACTTGACCTATAGATTCAGCGCAATCCCAATAAAATTTTCAGCAAACTATTTTGTGGAAATCAAACTTATTCGAAAGGTTTATACAGAGAGGCATCAGACCTAGAATAGCCAACACGATATTAAAAGAGAGAAGTTGAAGAACTGACACTACATGATTTCAAGACTTACTATAAAGTTATCAAGACACTGTGGTATTAGCAAAAGAATAGACAAACAGATCAATGAAATAGACTTACACTAATATAGTCAACTGATATTTGAGAAGGGAGCAAAAATAGAAAAATAAAATACCACCCCACACCAGTCAGAATGGCTAAAATTAACAAGTCAGGAAACAACAAATGTTGGCAAGGATGCGGAGAAAGGGGAACCCTCCTACACTGTTGGTGGGAATGCAAGCTGGTACAGCCACTCTGGAAAACAGTATGGAGGTTCCTCAAGAAGTTAAAAATAGAGCTACCCTATGACCCAGCAATTGCACTACTAGGTATTTACCCAAAGGATACAAATGTGATCTGAAGGGGCACCTGCACCCCAGAGTTTATAGCAGCAATGTCCACAATAGCCAAACTATGGAAAGAGCCCAGATGTCCATTGACAGTTGAATGGATAAAGATGTGGTCTCTATAGATACACAATGGAATATAACTCAGCCATCAAAAAGGATGAAATCTTACCATTTGCAACAACAAGGATGGAACTGGAGGGTATTATGCTAAGCAAAATAAGTCCAAGAAAGATAATTATCATATGATTTCACTCATATGTGGAATTTAAGAAACAAAACAGGATCACAGGAGAAGGGAGGGAAAAATAAAACAAGACAAAAATCAGAGGGAGACAAACCATAAGAGACTGTCGACTGTAGGAAACAAACTGAGGGTTGCTGGAGGCAAGATGGGGTACCTGGACGATGGGCATTAAAGAGGACACATGATATAATGAACACTGGGTGTTATATACAATTGATGAATAACTGAACTCTACATCTGAAATTAATGATATAGAATATGTTAATTGAATTTAAATAAAAGAAAAAAGATGGTCTTGGGGCACTTGGGTGGCTCATTCAGTTAAGTGTCTGCTTTCAGCTCAGGTCATGATCCCGGAGTCCTGGGTTCGAGCCCCACATTGTGCTCCCTGCTCAATGGGGAGTCTGCTTCTCCCTCTTCCCCTGCCCCTTCCCCCCCACTCATACTTGTGGGCTATCTCAAATAAATAAGTAAAATCTAGACCAAATTTAAAATGCTAAACTGTAACACTCCTAGAAAATAACCAGAGAAAATCTAGAGGACCTTGGGTTTGGTCTTGACTTTTTAAAATATAACACCAAAGCACAATCCATGAAGGGAATAACTGATACCCTGGCTGCATTTAAATTAAAAACTTATGCTTACAAAATACATTGTCAAGATAATAGACAGCCACAGCCTGGGAGAAAATATTTTCAAAAGATATACCTGATAAAGGACTGTTATCCAAAATATATGAGGGACTCTTAAAACTCAACAATACCCCAGAAAATAAAACAACCCAATTCAAAAATTGGTAGATCTGAACAGACCTCTCACCAAATAAGATACACAGATGGCAAATGGGCATATGAAAAGATGCTCCACACATCTTTAGAGAATTGCAAATTAAAACAATGAGGTACCACTACACACCTATTAGAATGGCCAAAATCCAGACCACTGACACCAAATTCTGGCAAGGATGTGGAGCAACAGGAACTTTCATTCAATATTGGTGGGAATGCAAAAGGCATAGCCACCTTGGAGACAGTTTGGCAGTTTCTTATAAAACTAAATATAACTACCATATGATCCAGCAATTGGGCACCTTGGTATTTACCCAAATGAGTTTAAAACTTATGTCCACATCAACACTTGCACATGGGTGTTTATAACAACTTTATAATTGCCAAAACTTGGAAGCATAAGAGATGTCCTTCAGCAGGTGAATGGATAAACTGTAGTATATCCAGACAATGGAATATTCTTCAGCGCTAAGAAGAAATGAGCTATAAAGCCATGAATAGAGATGGAAGAAGCTTAAGTGCTAAGGTAAAGAAACCAATCTGAAAAGGCTACATACTGTATTTTTCCAAAGACAGGACATTCTCAAAAATGTAAAACTGTGGAGACAGTAAAAAGATCAGTGGTTGGGGCGGGGGTGGGGGGAAATGAATAGGTGGAGCATGGAGGATTTTTAAGGCAGTGTAACTATTCTCTATGATACTATAATGATGGATACATGTCATTATACATTTGTCAAAACCCAGCAGATGTGTAACACCAAGAGTGACCACCTAATGTAAACTCTAGACTTTGGGTGATAAGGGCACGTCAGTGTAGGTTCATTTATTATAACAAATGTCCCACCCTGGTATGGGATGTTGGTAATGGGGGAGGCTCTGCATGTGTGGGGGCAGAGGGCATATGGGAACTCTATACTTTCCACTCAATTTTGCTGTAAACCTAAAACTGCTCTGAAAAAAATAAAGCTTAAAACAAACAAAAGCCAACAGTCCAATGAAAGTCAAGTGGTTTGGTGACTCTCTCCTTTCCCTGCAGGTAGATTTACAAATGTTACCAGCAGGGCTCTGGTTCTAGAATTTGCTGTGGAAGACATCAAGAGAGACCCTGATATTTTGCCCAACACTTCTGAGATTCCATATCTTATGATGCCTACCACAGTGATGGGTAGGACCTTGGAGAGCTCCCTAGGTAGCTACCTGGAGGGGAATCCAACCACCCCAAATTACAGCTGCCAAAGGCAGGCCAAATTGGCAGCTGTCATGAGAGGGAACACCCTTATTGTCCAGTTGGGGGCACTGTTTAAGCTCTACAAGTTCCATGGGTGATGGCAGTTTATAGCCTCCAGCATAGGTAAGAAATGAATTGATACATTCCCCATTCAATGGCACAGTTAAGACATGACCATAATCATAAGTCTCTCCTTGATGAGTGTGAAGAAGGTTAAAAGTAAAAATACAAGGAGGAGGGCGCCTGGGTGGCTCAGATGGTTAAGCATCTGCTTTCGGCTCAGGTCATGATCCCGGGTCCTGGAATCGAGTCCCGTGTCGGGCTCCCAGCTCAGCGGGGAGCCTGCTTCTCCCTCTGCCTCTCTCTCTCTCTCATGAATAAAGTATTTAATTAAAAAAAGTAAAAATACAAGGAGGAAGCCAACATATTAAGTCAACCTGGCCTATTTTCACATGAACTTAGCAAATACTAGTAACATCAGGGCATTCTGTCTGTCAGCACTTGAGTTCCATAAAGAATCTTAAAAAGAATCTCTCCACAATGGTAGACAGAAAACAGGTTTTTTCTTTTTTTTATTAAATATGTTTTAAACCAGACTGTGATACCCATCACAGACAATCCACAGCAAGATTGCAAAGACAGAAGGAATCTCACCTTCTCATAGCCAGGCAATGAAAACCCAGGGCATCAAGATAAACCACAAATTGGTCCTCAAGCAAGAAGACTTAATATACATAGTTCATCTTAAGTTCACCTGGTAATTGGGATCACCACTTATGTTTCCTAATTGCCTTTACCCAAAGGAAAAAATCATTTTTATAAATAACATTGAAAGTAATGACCAGTTTTTCCAAAAAATAAAATTGGTGATTTTTAAGTTACATTAAAAGACTCAAAAACCAAAATGAGAAATGGAAAAATACGATACTACAGAAATACATAGTGTGATAACAGATAATTATATACTAACAAAGAATAACTTAGAAAAAAAAAAAACAGATAATTCCTACGAAAACACACAAGTTACCAAGATTGAATCCCGAATCTTGAATCCAAGATATAGGAAGTCTTCTATAGACCAATAGCAAGAATGAAAGTTGAATTAGGAATAAAAAATCTGGGGCACCTGGGTGGCTTAGTTGGTTGAGTATCTGGCTTTGGCTTGGGTCCTGATCTTGGGGTCCTAGGATTGAGCCCCACATCAGGCTCTCTGCTTAATGGGGAGTCTGCTTCTCCCTCTCCCTGTGTTCCCACTTTTTAATAAATTATCAAAAAAAAAAATCTCCCAGCACAGAAAAGCCCAAGGCCATATGTTTTTGTTGGTAATTCTACCAAACATTTTAAAAAATTAATGACAATATTTATCAAAATCTTACAAATAATGGGAAAGAGGGAACACATTCAAAATTACTTCATGAGGCCAGTACTACTCGGATACCAAAGCAGGATAAAAACAATACAAGAACAAAGAAGTCTAGTTTGTCTGATATAAGTATGGCTACTCCAGCTTTATTTTGATGTCCGTTTGCATGATAAATGTTTCTCCATCCCCTCACTTTCAACCTGCAGGTGTCTTTAGGTCTAAAATGAATCCCTTGTAGACAGCATATAGGTGGGTCTTGGTTGGTTTTCTTTTTTAATCCATTCTGACACCCTACAGTTTTTCATTGGAACACTTAGTACATTTATGTTCAAAGTAATTGATAGGTAAGTAATAAAATGGGAATACATGATTTGTGGTTGTTTCTGGAGATTTTCTCCAATCATTTATTGTCTCACTTTGGACCTCTCCTTTGCACTCAGAGTCCCCTATTAAATTTCTTGCCAGATTGGTTTAGTAGTCATAAACTCCTTTTAGCTTTTGTTTGTCTGGGATGCTCTATCTCTCCTTCTATCATGAAGAATAGCCTTGCTGGATAGCTTCAGATTTTTCCCCATTCAGCACCTGTCTATATCATGCCACTCTCTTCTGGCTTGCTAAATTTCTGTGGAGAGATCTGCATCTAGCCTCATGGGTTTCCCCTTGTAAGTTGAGGACTTTTGTCTTGCTTTTAAGATTTCTTTTATCACGGTATTTTTGAAATTTAATTACAATAGGTCTTGGTGTTATCCTGCTTTTGTTGATTTTAAATGAGAGTTCTCTGTGCCTCCTGGATCTGGATGTCAGTTTCCTTCCCCCAGATTAGGGAAGTTTTCAGCTACTATTTCTTGAAATAAATTTTCTGCCTCCTTTTCTCACTCTTCTGGGACTCCTATAATATGAATATTACTACATTTGGTGGAGTCCCTGAGTTCCCTAAATCTATTCTCATGTTCCATAATTCTTCCTTCTCTTTTGTTCAGCTTCATTATTTTCCATTATTTTGTGTTTTATATCACTACTTCGCTCCTCTACTTCTTCCAGCCTGCTGTTCATTGCATCAAGCTTGTTTCCAACCTTGTTTATGGCATTCTTCATTTCTGATAAAAGAGTTAAGAATCTATCTCTGGGGTGCCTGGGTGGCTCAGTCAGTTAAGCATCTACCTTTGGCTCAGGTCATGATCTCAGGGTCCTGGGATTGAGCTCCACATTGGGCTCCCTGCTCAGCAAAGAGTCTGCTTCTCCCTCTCCCTCTGATCCTCCTCCCTGTTTGTAATTTGTCTCAAACAAATAAAATCTTAAAAAAAAAAAAAAAAGAATCTCTGTGATAAGGGTCTCACTGACGTCATTTCTCAAGTCCAGCAAGTATCCTTATGATTCTTGCTTTAAATTCTCCATCCGGGGGTGCCTGGGTGGCTCAGTCATTAAGCGTCTGCCTTTGGCTCAGGTCATGATCCCAAGGTCCCAGGTTCAAGCCCTGCATTGGGCTCCCTGCTCAGCAGGAAGCCTGCTTCTCCCTCTCACATTCCTCCTGCTTGTGTTCCCTCTCTCCCTCACTCTGTCAAATAAAATCTTTTAAAAAATAAATTCTCCATCAGGCATGTTACCTATATCTCATTTACTTAGATCTCTAGCCATGGCTTTATCTTGTTCTTTCATTTGGGATGAATTCCTCCATCTTGGCATTTTGTCTAAGTCTCTGCCTCCTTTAATGTGACCTCTTCTCCCCCTTTAGTTGTGGCGTTTGTTCTGTCACTCTTCAGGCCAATTTCTGGGGGTATTTAGGAGGATTTGATAGTTATCTAGTTTTATTCATGGGACAAGATAAGTCTAGGGTCCTCCTACTCCACCACCATATTCCTCTCCTGAAAAAAAAAAAAAATCTCTAATATTTTAAGATAAGGAGGTAGGTTTGTACCTTATAGCCCTGCACCTGCTGGAGTTCTACCCTCCCAGGGTGATAGTGACATAAGTGTTTCACCTGCATTGATTACAATTAAAGAGATGTAATGTGTGAATAATTTGTGAAATTTCTCAATGGATTATTTGAAATTAGACACTGTGTGAAATGCAATTTCACAAAGATGGCTCCCAGGCACTAGAGAAAGACCTATCTATGAATAGCTGGCAAAAGGTTATTTAGCTTTTAAAGAGATTATATATCAAAGGACAGAAAGAATTTGAAGATGCAAAAATGGCTTTCTGGCTGTGTGTATAGTCCAAGGTAAGTTCTGCAAACTCATCAGCATCTGGGGACATTGTTGCCAGCTCTTCTTTATGGCCCTGGGCTTGGGCACAAAGCACCTATCCTTGAAAGCACCTCTGAAAGAAAAAGGGTAGTGTCTTTCCCTTTTAACACCAGAAAAAAAAAAATCAGTTTTTCAATTTGCACTAGCCCTTCCCCCTGAAGATGACTCAATGACTCCCCACCAGCTCCTCTTCAAGCTCACCCCCCCACCCAATTCAGCCATTCTTTCCTCCTCTCTGGAAGTCTGCTCTAGGATTCTCAGCTGCTTCCCCCTTCTCATATTCTCATCCCAGTTTCCATACCTCAGGAGGACCCCCCACTCTCTGCCTGGATCCCCTCCTCACTGCATCCTGGAAGCTCTGTAGGCTCTGAGCCAGGGCAGTCGTAGGGACCCCAACCTGCTTCCTGCCTCCAGACCCTGTGCTTCATCCTTTTGTCCAGTGTCTGAGACATTCAGATGATGTCATTCATCTGACTTTTTACTTGTTTGATGTTGGAGGAAGTCTGGATCTTGTTATTCCATCATAGGCAGAAGGGGAAGCTCTGAAAGAATCTTGAGGTAAATTCTTGATTCCTAGCTTGACTTAGATTCTTTATTACTTTAAAATGACACATTTCTCGGGGCGCTTGGGTGGCTCAGTTGGTTAAGCGACTGCCTTCGGCTCAGGTCATGATCCTGGAGTCCCTGGATCGAGTCCCGCGTCGGGCTCCCTGCTCAGCAGGGAGTCTGCTTCTCCCTCTGACCCTCCCCCCTCTCATGTGCTGTCTCTCTCACTCTCTCTCTCTCTCAAATAAATAAATAAAAAATCTTTAAAAAAAAATGACACATTTCTCATGTAGTTCTTAGCATAAGGTAGATTATTCTCAATACTATGTTTTAACAGATCCATAGGCAGGGCATTATAGATTATTTTGTGTAAAATTATATTTAAATTAGAATTTTTCTATTTCTGTCAAGAGTGACCTAACACAGAAGGGAAGAAAAAGAAACAAGGTCATCCTCCTGGTTACAACAAACAGCTACTTTTCTTTTTCCTCAATATTTCAGGCCCCAGCCTCAGGGCCTTCACCAACCCCAAGTTCCCCTCCCAGCCCACAGGGCACCTCCGAGGAGGACAGGTTTGTGACTTTGTGTACCTGGAGCTCTGACTTTGCCCACAAAGTCCTGGTGACCTAAAGGTGAACAAGGCCCCTCATAAGGACAGTTAATACTCCCTGAAACAAAGGAAGAGCCCTTCCAGACCAGTAATTGCTTGAAGTCCTTTTAACTGTTCTGAAGGTTTTCAGATTCTATCCATTATTGAACAAAAAATATCCAGGCACAGAGATGTTTCCCAATATGCCTGTGAGTAGAGGCATTGGATGTTACTTCTTGTGATGCTGGTTCCTGACCTTCCCATTTAAGGATTTCTCATCTCCCACCAGCAGACAAAGGCATGTGTGGGCCTTCTCAGTGTAGGAGACTCACATATACAGAGTGAGTCATGCCAGGATGCATCAACATTTTTCTGTCCCTTCCAAGCCAGTCTTTGGAGAGACCAGGGAATCCAGAGTTTCCTACAAGAATGGGGAATCCTTGGAAAGGAGTTTCATCTTGAGTCAAGGAAGAAGAATCATATCCTGACAAGGATAGGTGCTTTGTGCCCAAGCCCAGGGCCATAAAGAAGAGCTGGCAACAATGTCCCCAGATGCTGATGAGTTTGCAGAACTTACCTTGGACTATACACACAGCCAGCAAGTAAACCCTAGCCCATCCCTATGGAGAAGCCCTGCAGCAAACCCTGGGCCTCAGGTAGGTCTCTTCTATATTCAACTTTTAGGGACCAACATGGGCTGGCCCAGCCACCACACTGTGCCCTAAGCAGGGTGGAGAATTTTGAGACCAGCATCTGCCCATGGTCCCATCTTCAGGAAACTGGACAAGACTTAACACACTGAGCTTGCCCTCTACAACTGGGGCCCAAATCAATGGTGCTGAGGAGTTTTGCTGCCAACCTATTCAGAGGGGCCATAACCCCCATGGAAGGCAAGTTCAGAGGCAGTGATCCAGGGAGAGGGTTTGGGCCACTTAAGCCAGCCTTAAAGGGATCTGTTCCACTCAGCAATTCCCTGTGCACACAGCCACCTCCCACTTCCCAGAACAAGCTCCAAGCCTGGCCCATCCATGTTTCCAAGGGTCAAGCTCTGGGTGCCCCCCCCAAGTGAACTATATTGAAGACACTCAAGTACTAAGAAGGGTTTCATGAACTTTAACTCCTGCCTGGTCATCGCTGCACCAATTTCCTGTACATCTGCTGGCAAACCTCAGGCCCCAGCAGAAGATGTGGACCCCTGATGACTCTGAATCAGATCTTGAACTTAGAGACCATTTAAGTGTGATCCCCTCTGCACTCAAGACAGTGGAAAAATCACAGGTCCATATACACAGGATTCCTTCCCTTCCATAACTCAATGTCATGAGAAAAAAATGTGAAACTTAAGATGGCCCTCATCCCTTTTATCCTGGGGACAGTGGCTTGGATGGGACCCAGAATTACATTGAGGAAAAAATGATAGAGGCCAAGGGACATAGAGGGGGCACAGATTCTAGGTGCCTTGAGATCTACCATTCTTCCATCCCTGCTATCTTGTTCGAAGCATATAAAAATGAATGTCTTTTTCCCCTATATAAGTCTCAGCTTACTTAGTCTTTCTCTTGAAAAACTTACCATACACAATCCATCACCCTTCTATTACCAATAAAAAAAAAAAAATCAGTGAATATAATTAGAATTACAATCCTTTGACAAATACACTTTTCCATGAAGATTATAAGCTTTGAAAGAGTTGCTAGAGGGTTCCCATGAATGGCAACATTTCAAAAGAACATTCTTGGGGACAGGACCTTCTGTCTAGTGTATCTAAGGCCAGGCAGAGAGATTCTGCTAGGAACTGATGAGGTGGGCAGTTCACCCATAGATTAGTCAGTGACTGGCATGGGGGCAGACACATCTGCTGGGACTTGAGAGCAGCCACCTGTCTGAGCCCCTCCTTCTGGTGGGGCATTTCATTCTCAATCTCACGAGTTTCTAGGTCAGGCCCTAGTCCTCTGCCCCAAATTGTGCAGATACTCATAAAGCTCTCTTCAATTTCTTGAGGGAAAAAAACAAAAACAAAACCAGAAAAACCTGACCAACTGAACCCTTTTAAAGCTGAGCTTTTCCACCCTGATTGTGGATTAGAACTACTTGGGACCTTCAGATCCCACCTGGATCATCACATCAGAATCACTTAGAAAGGGACCCCCATCATCCATTGTGAAAGCCTCTCCAGGCAGTTCTAGTCTCCAGCCTGGATGGGACTCTATTACTAGATTCCCTGGCCCCTGATGAACAGTGAGGCGGGAAGGACCAAGGAGGCCCCTGCATCAGGTGCCGCTCATGACATCGTATGCGATGTTCTCTCTAAAGGAGTAGATCTCTACCCAGGCTGTGTGTTGGATCACCCAGACACTTTTTACAAACACAAATTCCTGGGCCTCAGGCCTGAAATAATTAAGTCTGAATCACTGGGATGAACTTTTAAAATAGAGGAGTCTAGTGTAGCATCAGGGCTGGGAAGCTGTTCTACAGCTGGTTTCACTTACACTCACGATTCACGATCTCACTGAGCTTGGAAACCAGTGGGAGAGTTGGACTTGACCAAGGGGCTAACACTGGCATTTACTAAGAGTTAGCTGAGGTCAATAATTCAGGGCACAGTGCCTAAGACGATGTCCTCATGAGAGGGCCTAGTCTATGCACAGGGAGCCTGAGACCTGAGCCAGGAGGAGCATGCAGCTCAATGACTGGCACTAGGGAGTGATGGACAACATAGAAGGAACAAAGTGTCTGAGGCGATGCCCTCCCAAGTACATTGAGCATGCTTTGGCCGCAGGAAATTTTGCAGTTGGCACATGGGGCCCAGTGATACTCTGCAATCACAGCCTTCATTGTGGTCATGCACACCCTCTCCCAGTTACCCAATCAAATGCTAATTTACAGGCTCCTCTAAATGATTTAGGAGACATAACCCAAGTCCCAAATCCTTAAATTAACCACAGGTTCATGGATTGGCCTGACTCAATCAGGTGGGTGAGACAGAAGTTCTCCTCCTTTGCAGTGCAAGATGCCAGGACTCAGGGGAACATAAGATGGTTCCAGATCGGGGCACAAGGGAGTTCTGAGACTCATCTTAGACCTTCTCACTGGAACAGAGGTCTTGATGCCCAGGGTTCACTCACCAGGCAGGACACACGTTCTGAAGGGGGTTATCCTACTGTGGGCTGACCAGCCACTCTGCCTGCATGTGGGATGGATGAAGCTCAATTCATCCAATCCCTTTACTAGCAGTGGGGGCTCCCCCTGCAACAGAGACAGCCAGACGTTGAGGACAACAAACACATTTCCACACCTGGGGATTTTTGACTACCCAAATTCCAGAAAATCAGAGTAAGTGCTAGCTGTAAGGGCCCTAAATGCAGCCCTGTTGGTGCCTAGAGATGCTTCACAGGGAAAACTCAAGAATGGAAGTCAGTCCAGAGAGGCAGCATTCTTTGGGTTTATGGGAAGATAGCTGGATTGTCTCATTTCATTACACAAGCATTTTTACATCTAGGAAATACGTGCTATACACAGTTATGTTTCTTACAAATATGGAAATTTTCAACCCTCAAGACATGTCTGGTGGGTGGTGCTATTATTACCCTCATTGGCAGAGCAGGGTGGTGGCCTCCTTGATCCAGCTGCTCTTCTGAGCTGGGAATAGACTCTCAGCACTCAGGCTCCAGTGCAGGAGGCTGCTCATGCTGCCCCTGAAAGCCTTCCTGGGCTGGTCCTGCAACATTCCTGATGTTAACGGGACTGTAGGTCTGCTCTAATCTGTGGGCTCCCTCACTGTATTGTGCATCTCCAATGTTGAACTTAGGTCCTGATTATGTTCTTGTCTTCAGTCCAGTGCTCAGGCTCTCCCTAAACACTTGACCACAGCAGTCTGTTTATCAGAGATATTCTCAAATCCTCTGATTTCCCCTTCGGTCATTTCCCATTGTCTACTTGTAGTGGGTTTTGTGCCTGTTGATTTTAGATATAAGTCAGCATCAGACATTTTACTTGTTTGGACTTGGATCATTTGGTGCCCTTAAATATTGGTTTTGTTCTGTGGTGAAGTTAAGTACTGTGAATGAGATTGATTTCACTATTTTTTAAAAACATTGTCTTTTGCTTTGCTTCGGATGGTCTAAGCTATGATTTCTAGTGAAAGAGCAGGAAGAACAGATGGAAAATCCATAGAAGCAAATGCAGAAAGATGAGGATCTTGAATAGAAGGTGGAATTTAAGTTTAAAGCTCTCCAGTGTTTACCACATACTCTTTAGGAGCCACACTCAAGACAGGAATAAGCCGGTCCCACTGGGCCATATGAGCCACAGGGGAGGACAGTGCTCACACAAATATCCCTGCCACCTCCTCCACAGCAAGGCAGACTGACCCACCATGGAGGCCCAGTCCACACTGAACACAGGTGACACTCGTCAGCAAGCTCACAGAGATCCCTTACTACCTGAGACAGGATCCTAGCACCAAGGGGCTGGGGAGATGAAGAGTAAAGAAGAGCTGGAAAAGAAACCTCCAGAAGCTGACAGATTTTCAAAGTCATTGAAGATATTGTGCCCTCCGTGACCAATAGACCTTGGGACTGGAGTGGGACAGAGGTGAGGAAAGGGAGCTAGACCTTGACCCAGAGCTGGACCAAGAGAGAAAAGAGGAAATAGGTGGCACAGTTCCTTCGAGAAGCACAAAGTGGACAAGGAGCCCATGGACAAGAGTCCATGGTCTGCCAGGGAGTTGAACAATTCCATCCAAAAAAAGTTGGCTGGACAGGAGTTAGAGAAGATAATCTAGAGGAGTGGCCCCTGCTGACCCTCCCTCCAGCATCTAGGCAGTCAGATCCTCCTCACCGCCTCCCCTGTCCTTGAAATGTATACCCTGCCTAGTGTCCCCACTGTGGGGGCTGCTCTAAGGACATACTTTTGAGAGTATAAGGTGTTGAGAACACTTAAATGGCAGGCGTGCCTGAGCCAAGTTAAGACCGCTCTATAAACTTTCAAGACTTGTCAGATGGGTGTGGAGATCTATTTGTCTTGTGGCCACCCGAACAAAGGAACATATATATGAAGATTGTATTATTAAACCGGCCACCTACTCTCTGGAGAGGTCTGCCTCTTCCTCAGTCTCTCTCTGCCCTCTGTATATGAGAACTGTTTCAGATTACACCCAAAAAGTTCC
Source organism: Phoca vitulina (assembly GCF_004348235.1). Taxonomy (NCBI): domain Eukaryota; kingdom Metazoa; phylum Chordata; class Mammalia; order Carnivora; family Phocidae; genus Phoca; species Phoca vitulina. Next base: position 1,826,411 of record NW_022589790.1, read on the forward strand.
AAGTAGGTTGGGACCAACAGAAGGCACTAATTCTCTAAGGAAGCCAGAAGATGAGAAGCAACTGGGAGATTTCTTTGGCCTGCCCAACAATTGTGCAGCATGCTGCCAGACACCATGGATCACGTGGCTGTGGACAGAGACAAGGAGGATTCTATCAGAGTGGATCAGAAGCACAGGAAGCACCCCATCAGCTGAATTGGATACCCATGGGGAGTACAGCCTGTATATGAACAACGATGGGTATTTGCCCAAGACTGCATGCCTGTATGCTATCCAGATGTCTGGAGGGCTGAGAACCAGCCACTTCAAGGCCATGTTTGATCACTGGTGGAAGACTAATAAAGCAATCATGTCGAGACAAAGGAAGCTGATGGAATTGAAATCAAAAGCCCCAATAGCTTGTTTGGAGTTCCCAATCCAAAAATAATCTACACAAGGAAATGTTCTCACTTCTTTCTCTGCAATTCCTAGAAGGTTGCTAGGGTTGTTTTGTGAATGTGCCTAAATACTTTGTTTTACAATATTTTAGTTCCATCAAAATGGGTTAAGCAGCCAATAAAGCATTGGCCTGGAAGGACTTTCCCCCTGGACTTGTTCAGAGTGGATATAGCCCTGGGCTTTAGGCAAAGATTCAGCAAGAAGGTATGTGATGTCTTCATGAGCTTTCCATATGCCTCTCTATCCTCTCTGGTCCACCCATGCAGAAGCCACCAACCAACATCTCACAAGTTACCAGTGCCAGGACTGGACCCACCACCTTCCATTTGGGGAGCATTGTGGGCTCCACACAAGTGTTCTGCCTGCAGAATCCTCAGGTCCCTCAGGCCTGGTTCCGGAGCCCTGCATGGTTCTTGCCATGCCTGTTTCCTGCCTTTCTCCCAGCAGCTGTCAAGCCCCAGCAGCATGGTCCACCTCCCCTGTCCATCGTCCAGATCCTGGACTTAAAATTAGAACCTGGATCCTAATTCCATTTGAGAGAGGAGATTTCCATGAACCCTTTCTTCCTCAAAACCAGTAAAATGACAAAAAGTGAAATGTAACTAGATCATCCTCTAGCTCTGGATTGTAGCAGGGGCCAAGTTGGGATCCAAAAATATAGAGAAGGCAAGAGACGCAGAGGGACCTTGGTTTCCTAGGGAACTTGGCACCTATCACCTTGTCATTATCTCTCCATCATTCTTCCTGCACAGAGCCTCTTTTACAATCATCAGCAACCTTCATTACCCTGAACCTGATCAAGCATTTATCACTGGAAACAGGACTTTGATTCAGCTTGAGAGAGAAATGAATATCAGAGTTATGTACTCACCACTCCTCCCCACCCCCAAACCCAGTGCAGGGAAAACAAAATTTGAACTTGAATAAAATGGCCTTCCTCTCTAATTGGATCCTGGGATTGAAGGGATCCCAGAAAAGACAAAGGTCAAGGTACAACTTGGAACTCAGGCTCTTGGCAGACTTGGGGTCTGTCATACTCCTCATATTCCTGTCCCCATCATTCCCGCTCCTTGAAAAATAAGTTACCAAAGGGAACCACATAGATAAGATGACCTATTGGTTAGCTACAGACAGAAAAGTGCTCAGCATATCTCACCTTGATTGGGGAGACCAGACCTAGACTTAGTGGCTGCTTCCTGGGGAGTCAGGTTCCAAGCTGGCTGGGGGCATTGGGGATTGAGGCAAATGCCCACAGACTCCAGGATCCAAACATGGGCAGCTGTCTGAAACAGAGGCTGTACATAAGCAGCAGTCCCAGGCACCACCAGGGGATCCAGGCACTGCATCCCCGAGAAGGTTCCCCTGTGCAAGTTGGGGCATCCTGCGTGGGGTTTATGATCCAGACAGTCACCAAACCACTTCCCCCTGCCACCTGCCACTCGACCCCAGGGACAGTTCTGTACCATGTAATAGCATGGGATATGCCCACAGTATCACAGGCTCACCATGGTGCTGTGTTCCATGATGACCTAGAGTCAGTGACACCCTCTCTCCCACCTTCTAGAAGCCAGCCAGGATGTGTGAGATATCGCAAGGCAGAAGACTTGGCAAACATGCCCTCACTGGGGCTGAGCTGATGCCGTCTGGGCTCTGCCAAACCATATGCGCAGAGTGGTACCCTACTTCCCCAATCAGGTGATGCCTACTGAACACTGGAGGACCTTCTGGAAAGGGCGATGCCCAAGAAGGTCATGAAGCCCACAGGACCTGTCCTTAAAAACAACCACAGATATCTCACTGGGATCACCCATGCTAGACCAATCATGGGTGAGTTTTCTATCCATATTAGAGAAAATAGGATACTCCTTTGGCCAAAGAAAGAGGCTATAAACAAGCTTTGAAAACACTTTCCAAATGTGTGCTTATTTCATCCAATATATAGACATGGAGTTTCAAGTCAGGATTGTGAATGGTTTCATTGAAAGTTATTTGAACATGTGAATCTGGACCCACCTTCCTTTTGGTCCACACCACACCCACTCCCAGTATTCCGGCCAAAGCCTTGTTCAGGTACAGGTAGGCAAGGACTTGCAGAGCAGAACAAAGGCCCACATCCTGGAGTGAATCAAAAGGGGCTGTGGCCTGGTTGGGCTGGACTCCATCCATAGGCAGCCATGGAAATCCAGCAGGACACATCCCTGAGGTCCAGAGATAGCTCTCAGCAGAGGGGAAGGGAGGCTGAAAACCATAGCTGCATTCTAGGACCTCTGCGCTCAGCCCCATGCAAGCAGCCTCCCTGTGGAAAGTGAAGAGCATCCTGGAAACTACCAATACCCCCCCACATGGTTGGGGGCTGATGAGCTGACACTGGGGGAATTGAATCTGAAGAGGCAAGTGAATCCAGAACCTCAGTAAGCTAAGAGGCAAGTGGAATCTCTCTGGCCCATGTTCAAGATCCATCATCAGAAATCCCACTACATCCCAGAGTTCCATCACACCCAGAAGGCCATTAGCAGACAACTCCATGAACACTCCCTGAAAGAAGGTTGGGTGGGTAACACCTGATTGCCAAATGGAAAAAAACAAGATTATTAGAGTGTCACCTGCAGTGTATTCAGATTCCAGACTCCAACTTTGAAACCAGCTGCCTTTTCCAAGTTCCCCCAGGTGAGTGGGATGGGTCATATTCCTGGGCTGCAGGCCCTGTGGCTACGGGGGTGCTCTGGCTGAGGCCACTCTGGCCCTGGCTCATACTTTGCTCTGGGCTATGAACTTCAGACATGACTAGGGTACCTCAGAGGCTCAGGGGGACCCGGTAACTGATGTGTGGTGAGGACCTCCAGGACCCAGCCAGGCACCCAGAGCCTGAGTCTTCCCCAGTCAACAACATGTCCATCTCCCAAGTTTGCACCCAAGAGAAGCCCCCAGCTCTCAGGAGCAGAAGCCAAATTCTCCTGTGAACCAGATCTGGAGGTTTTGAAAATTTTGGAATACTGACCCCAATTCCACTAGGGAGACAAGGCCTTAGCACAGTCCACCATAATCATGAACCCTTCCTTCCCTAAACCAGTGTCCTGAAATAGACTTTGGAATGGAAGCAGACCACTTTCATCTCCTTCTTGGTGGCCATGATTGGAGGAGAGGGACAGGGAAGCCAAGGAGCAGGGAGGGGCCTCAACTTCCTGGGGCCTTGACATCAGCCACCTTCTCCCCCTGCTTTCTCATTCATTCTTAGCACTCAGAGGCTTATTGACCTTCAAGGAACAACTTGTACATCAGATGACAGCTCTTCAATCCTGCCTTCAGCATTTTCCAGCAGGCCAGCATCATACATTCATTTACTAGTACTAGACTTCACCTGCTCACTAACACTGAGCTGAAATTTCTTAAATAATCTATTAGAATATTTCTGTGTCATGTATGTGTACCTGTATTTTGGATATGTCAGGGTCACGCTGTGTCTTGCATCAGTTTCTCCAATTTCTGGCAAGAAGTGAATGAGTTTTTTTTTTTCCCCATTTTAGATCCCAACTTACCCCAATCTTGCTCTTGAAAAGCTGCCCTTGTTATTAAACAATTCATCACTCCGTTACTAAGATTAGTCAAAGTCATTAGGATTCAGTCTTTTGACAAACACTGCCTTCCCGCACAGAATATGAACTTCATGAGAACCAAGCTGGCTTTGTGGTTACTATAGAGCACCGTTGAATGGCCAGGATCCAAAAAGGAACATCCTCATGGACTTGGACCCTTGGTCTTGTGTGTCAAAGCCAGAGAGGGACTCTTCTAGGACCCATGGTGTGTGCAGTCCACCCATAGATTAGTCAGCAATCAGCGTGGGGCTCAGACACATGGAAGCATCTCTGTGCAGGTAGAGGTATTGGTGGTTGAACCCAACTAGTTCTGGGCTCCAGGTTTTTACCCTGCCAAGCTGTTCAAAGGCTTTCCTCCAGGGCGCAGAAAGGACGCATCAGCCCCAGGTACACTAGGACCCAGATTCTTCTATCTTGGCTGATGGGTGGGTCTTGTACCTACAGTGGCTCTAGGCTGGTACTCCTCCCCAACCCACCACCCACCCAGAGGCTTCCAGGGACAACTGGCCGCCCTTAGATTTCACGAAGCATCTAAGGACTCGAGATGGAACATGATGCGGCTCTGACCCAGGTTCACACCTGGATGACCCAGATGTCAGACTGCTCTTGTCACCCAGAGACCTGTGGGAGGCACCAGCCACCACCAGGGGGCAGCAAGGACATCGCAGGGCTGGAGGGCCTATAGTCGAGGAGGCAGGGCTGTCTCTAGTGGGATGATCAGGGTGGGGCTCACCTGAGCCCAATGTGGTCACTGTGTGTGTCTGAGCCCCCCGTCCACAACCCCATCTCACCTACACCCAGCCTTGTCATCACACTGAGGCAATATTTGAGGCCATTTTAACCCACATCAGTTTTATTCTCTCTGCTCTAATCACATTTCCCCTAAACTTTAGTCTGTGTTGAAATATAGTTTTCCTTATGCCATCCAGGAATCTGAGGGTACTATCTCTCCAAACACTTCCAGGGACTTCAGAAACGGTCCTTGGCTCACCCAGGCACCCGCAGTTCTCACCCATGAAGACCTTCCTCCAGGAAAAACTTGTGTGTTCATTCACTTCAGATACTTTGCCTGTAAGATACTACCAGTGCTCCCTGTATTCGAGTATTCAGTCAAGAGCTTAGATGTATTTGTACAGAAATATTTTAATTGAAGTAGTTATAGTTTTACTGAAAATGTTTTATGTTGAGGAGGATTTGCCATAAGCTTTAAAGGTAAACACAAGCATTTCCTCACATGTCCTCAAGCAGACAGCCCTAAAAACATTTGAAAAGTCACTTCATCAAATGCAATAACCCTCCAGAGTCAATCTCAGGAAGAGTTCTAAGTCAGGCCCTTGTCCTCTTCCCCAAGCTGCTCTGATATTTTGTAAAGCCCTCTTCAGTCTCTCAGGGGAAAAAGAACTAGAGAAAAATCTGGCTGTTTGGAACCTCTTCTCCACCCAGAGTGTACAATACAACCACCCAGGACCTTCAGAACTGCGGCCATTTGGGCCCCACCTGGACCATGTCATCAGACTCACTGAAGAAGGGTTTCCCAATGCAGGGGAGGGTCCCTCTCCGAGTAGTTCTAATCTACAACATCGGTGTGAAAATCCCAGCCCCCTGGAGCAAGGTGAGGTGGGGAAGGACGAACAAGACCCCTGCTCTCAGGTGCACCTCATAACAGGATGCATGATGTGTTTCTAGGGGGTAAATCTCCACCCAGGCTGCATGTTGAAAGCACCCAGAGACTTTTACATAATACAAATCCCTGGACCTCAGTCCAATATTCTTAAGTTTGAAGCGCTGGGTCAGACCCTGGAAAACAGGAGTCCACGGTAGCATCAGGGCTAGGAGGTTATTCTGCCAAATGAATTCACTTGCATACATGATGCATGAGCTCACTGCGCTTAGACATCAGTGAGAGGGGGCCTTGACCAAGGACTTATGCTGGGATTTACTAAATGTCCGTTGAGGTCAAGGACAGATGAAGGCGGCAACACCTACAAGGGGCACCATCTGGAAGGCCTTCATGAACAAGGTGACTGGCACCTCTGTCAGGTTCATCCAAGAGCCAGCTGGATGAACAGCACCAGAGGGTGACAGGCAACTAACAGGAGGAGCAGAGCTCCCAAGGCAGAATGTGCTGGACCTACTCAGGATGGTGCAGGACATCAGTACAGCTGTGTACAGATAATGGAGGAAGATCAGCATGATCTGTCAAGGGGATGTGGAAGAAACCACTGTTCTGAAGAGTTGGACAGGAAGGTGTGGTCCACATACCAGCAACCACGAAAGCAAGGTCCCCATCAGAGTGCTATGGCAGTTGTCCATGGGAGTGACTTTTAATGCCTAAAGTTTACTTCCAGTATGGAAAGATCATCCAGTTCATGCCACTTATTTATACTCTAAAATTACAAGGTTTCTGCTGAAGTTGAAGCTGTAGTGAAGGATAAAAGGAATTCAGGAATTGTTCCCTAGGAGGAGATACTGTGTCCACCTACATGTGATCAACATGAACATCCTGAGGTCCCCAAAGGGACCCCTACACCCCCAGCTGTCCATGGTACCTCCACAGCCATTTCTTATCTCTTCCCCAGAGGTACTGAGCCACCTCCGCTGACCAGGCTGAGGCCTGAAGTTAAAGGCAATTTGAATGTCGACACCTATTGCACCTGAACCAAGGGATTTCATGGCTACTTCAGGTCCCCAAGCCCAATGGAATGAAAATAAGCTGTGTAATTGAATGGGAAGGTCTCTAGTTCTGTTTAGTGCCTGAGGCCCAGGCAGAACATAGACAGAGACCAAGGGGCAGGGAGAAAGCTCAGCTTCCTGGTACCTTGGGACCCATCATTCTTCTTCCCCTCCTCATCATTTTTCCTGCACAGAGACTCCATACCCATCATGGTGGCTTTCAGATCCTAGAGGAGGGAGTTGGAATCCTGCCTTCAGCTTTTCCTGCCTGCAGGATCAGATTGCTGTTCTGTCCTGTTCCTGGGCCTAATTCCCTCCATTTCCTGTGCAGCTGCTGCTTCTTACTTCAATAGACACTTTTTGCATTATGATAGAAGTCCAGAGCATAGTTTTATAAGCTTTCATGTAAACATGTGTTTATTTGTACTGTATCTTTTAGAACAATTTCTCCACATTTCCTTGGAGATGTTCCAATGAACACACAACCCCCTGAATAGACTCAAGTTATACCTTAAACAATTTCTCAGTTGCAAACATACACAGCTATGTACACACCCTTTTCTCTTTCCTTACAATGCCTAAAATAAGAAAACAACCCGGATTACAGTAATCGCAAAAATTCCTTGGAGAATAGAAGCTCAGTGAGGACTCAGTTGCTGATGGGTCATAGAGGACACCCATCACTCACCCCTGGGGCAGGAATGAACATCTGCACACTGGGAAGTGCTTGGTTGAGAACCTCTGACCCGCGGGGCAGGAATGAACATCTGCACGCTGGGAAGGGCTTGGCTGAGAACCTCTGACCCGCATGTTAAATCCCAGACTGAGGATCACACTGGGATCTATGACCCTGGACAATGCACCACACATCTGTCACTAACAGCCGTGGGTACAGGCACATCTGGCATGGACTGGAACCACCCCAATCAGAGGCTTCCCTCCCAGAGATAAACTCCTGTGTCCAGTTACCCCAAGAAGGAGCGTTGGTCTCAACACCAAGGGCAAGACACACAGGGTTGCCGCTGAGGAGGCTACTGCTGGTGTCCATGGGAAAAGCCCCTCACGCCACAACTAATTCCAGAGTGAAGAACCATCAGCTGATCTCACAGTTCTATAGAGACTGCTGTTTCTGCACTTCCCACTTGCCTGGAAACCCTCAGCAAGGAAAGAAGGTTTCTGAAATTGGGGGTGTCCATTTGTGACAATGCCCTATTCTTTCATTCTGCAGTTGGGGGCATGGAGCCCAAGGATGCTCTGCAAGCTTTGCCCACCTTGTGATCAGGCACACCCTCTCCCAGGGTCCAAATCCAACCCTCATTCAGGGGTACCTGTGATTAAAGACATGTACCCCCCAAGTCCTAAGTCCTTGAGTTAACCACAGGATTCGTGGATTGGGCTGACTCAATCAGGTGGGGGAGATAGAAGTTCTCTGGTGGTTTTGAAAACATTGAGAGATCTCACTGGGTTTACACATCTCGACCAATCCTGGGTGAATTTTCTATCCCCATTAGAGACAATTCTGGCTAAAGGAAGAGGCTAGAAGCAAACAGAACACTTGCAAAGTATGTGCTTGGTTAGTCACATATACAGACATGGAATTTCAACCTGGTTCACTGGTTCATTGAAAGATGTTTGAACCAGTGACTCTGGAAACTCCCATCTTCCCTCTAGACCACAGCATGCCCACTCCCCTCCCAGGATTCCACTCAAAGCCCAGCTCAGGTGCAGGTGTGGGAGGAGGCCAGAAGATAACAAAGGCCCAAAAGCTGGAGTGAACCAACTGGGACAGTGGCCTGGTTGGGCCTGACTCAGTCCACAGGCAGCCCTGGAATCTGCCCACCAGGACACTTCCATGATCTCCAGAAATCGCTCTCAGCTGAGGGACAGGGAAGCTGAGTCACAGTTACATCCTGAGACCTCAGAGCTCAGCCCCACACAAGCAGCCTCCCTGTGGCAATTGAGGAGCAGCCTGGACACTCCCCCTCCCACACCATGGCTGGGGGCTGATGAGCTGGCACTGGGAGACTTGGGTGTGAACAGGTGGCAAGTGGATCCAGAACCTCACTAAGGCAAGAGGCAGGTAGAATCTCTGGCCCATGTTTAAGATCCATTGTCAGAAATCCCACTACACCCCAGAGTTGTGTCACAACCAGAAGGCTGTCAACATACAACCAAAGGAGCACTGCCTGAGATAAAGCTGTGCAGACCCTCTTGAGGCTGAGATTCTCCACTCAGTGCACATTAGAACCACCTGGGCCCTCCAGAACTGCTGCTATTCAGGTCCTACCTGATTTATCACGTCAGAAGCACTGAAGATCAGACCTCCATCAGCAATGGGAAACCATCTCCAGGTAGTTCTAATCTATGACTCAGGTGTGACTCACTTACCAAAATATCTGCCCCCCTCCATGGAGTAAAGTGAGGTGGGGAAGGCCAAGGAGACCCCCATTCTCAGGTGCAGCTATGGCAGTGCATGCTATTCCTCTGTGGGAGTAGATCTCTACCCAGGCTGAATGCTGAAATCACCCAGAGATGTCAAAAATACAAATCTCTGGAGCTCCGTCTAAATGTTCTGAGGTCTCAAGCACTGGGACTGACCTTTGAGAGGAGTATAGTGTAGCATCAGGGCTAAGAAGCTATTCTGCCAACTGAATTCACTTGCACACATGATCCATGAGCTGACTGAGCTCATGGGAGCTGGGAGAGGGATCTTGACCAAAGACTCACACTAGGATGTACCACGTGTTGGCTGAGGCCAAGAACAGACCAGGGGGGGCAGCACCTATAAGGGGCACCCTCTGGAAGGTCTTCATGTACAAAGTGACTGACACCTCAGTCAGGGGTGGGAGCCAGCTGGATGAATAGCATGGAGGGCAGTGTGCAACTAACTCAGAAGGATCAGGGCTCCTGAGACAAAATCGTGCTCCACATACTCAGGATGGTGAAGAGAAATGTGGCTGGAGCATGAATAGTGGGCGGGGGTGGGGGTGGGGTGGGGAAATCAGCCTGATCTTATCTATTAAATAGACACGGAAGAAACCTCTGCTCTGACCAAAAAGGTTTGGTCTGCACGTCAAGGACAATGTAAATAGAGTCCCCATCAGAATGCTATGGCGGTTTTCCATGGGAGTGACCTTTCATGCTCAGACTTTTCGTTCTAGTGTGAAAAGAACATCCAGTTCATTCCATTAAATCCTTAATATAGGATTAAGATTTCTGCTTAAGCTGAAGCTGTGAGTGAGGGATAAAGGGAATTCAGGAATTGTTCCCTAGGAGGAGATGCTGTGGGCCCCAGACATGTGATCTACATGGAACATCCTAAAGTCCCCAATAGGACCCCTTCACCCCCAGCCCTCCATGGTACCTCCACACCCATTTCCTGTCTCTTCCCCAGATGTAACTCAAGTCCCCAGTCCTTAAGTTAACCACAGGATTCGTGGATTGGCCTAACTCAATCAGGTAGGTGAGACAGTGTAGGTCTCATCTTGCACTGCAAGATGCCAGGACTCAGGGGAACATAAGGAGGGCCTAGATCAGGGCAAGTGGAAGTGCTGAGACTCATCGAAGACCTTCTCACTGGAATGGAGGTCTTGATGCCCAGGACAGGACACTGGTTCTGGAGAGAATCATCCTCCTGTGAGCTGACTGGCCACTCTGTGTGGGACAAGTGTAAATCACATCCAAGCCCTTTAGTGGTGGCTAGACCTCCATTTGCATCAGAAACAGCCAGACACAGAAGGCAGCAAACTCATTTCTACACTTGGGACCTCCTGACTCCCAAACTTCCAGCAAAACAGAAGTGCCACCTCTGAGTCCTGGATACAGCCTAGTTGCTGCCAAGAGATGTATCACAGGGCAGACTCAGGAATGAAAAAGGAGGCAAGTCCAGGAGGCAGCTTCTTGAGTGTTGATGGGAAGTGGATGGTCTTTCATTTCATACACAAGCATTTTCCCAGCTGAGAAATACATGCCATACACAGGTCTCTATTTTACAAATAGGGAGGTTTTGGATCCTTGAGACAAGCCTGCTGGATGGTGCTATTACTATCCTCATTGGCAGAGCAGGGTGGTGGTCTCCTTGATCCAGCTGCTCTTCTGAGCTGGGAATAGACTCTCAGCACTCAGGCTCCAGTGCAGGAGGCTGCTCCATGCTGCTCCTGAAAGCCTTCCTGGGCTGGTCCTGCAACATTCCTGATGTTAACGGGACTGTAGGTCTGCTCTAGTCTGTGGGCTCCCTCACTGTATTGTGCATCTCCAGTGTTCAATTTAGATCTTGATTATGTTCTTGTCTTCCATCTGGTGCTCCGGCTCTCCCTAAACGCTTCGCCATAGCAGTCTGTTTATCAGAGATGCCGTCAAGTCCTTGGATTTCCCCTTCGGTCATTTCCCATTGTCTGCTTGGAGTGGGTTGTGTGCCTGCTGATTTAGATACAGGTCAGCATCGGGCATTTTGCTCGTTGGGACTGAGATATTGCAGTCTCTTTAAGTAACATTGGCTTTCTTCTGAGGTGAAGTTAAGTACTGTGAATGAGACCTATTTCACAATTTTTTCAAAATATTCTATTTTGCTTTGTTTCAGATGGTCTAAGGTAAGATTTCCAGGAAAGTGAATGGGGGGGGGAGGGACCTGATGGAAAATCCACACAAGCAAATACAGTAAGATAAGGATCCTGAGTAGAAGGTGGAATTTAAAACATTTCTGGGCCCCACTGTTTACTCTTGAGGAGCCACACTCAGGACAGGAATGAACTGGTCCTGCTGGGCCATATGGTGGACCAGGAGGAGGAGAGTGCTTCCCCAGCCATCCCCACTGCCCCCATCTATAGCAAGGCTAATTGCCCCAACACAGAGGCTTAGTCCATACTCAACACAGGTGACACCATTAGCCAGCTCACCCACATACTTTCCTTCACTGAGGCAGGATCCCAGCTCCATGAAAGTCAAGATGAAGGATAAAAAGGAACTGGCAAAGAAGAAACCTCCAGTGGATAATTTGGGAAGTCATTAAAGATGGTGTGCCCTCCCCCAACTAGTATACCACAGGACAAGGAACAGGACATGTCAGGAAAAGGAGCTAGACCCAGATCTAGTGCTGGACCAAGGAGGAAGAAACCAGTGGTGCAGCTCCTTTGAGAAACACAAGTAGACAAGGGGCCCATGGAGGGGATAAAGAGTTTCTTTATCCAATAAGGAGTTCCCTGGGTCCACAGGCTGGGAAGCGGTTTGATAAGGTAAGAGGAGGGGCCTCCAATTAACCGCCCCAACAGGACCTGGGCAGGTAGAGACTCCTCCCCCCACCCATGTCCCCCAACGGATGCCCTGCAAAGTGTCCTTACACTATGAGGGGCTATTCCAGAGACCTACCCTAGAGAGAGCAAGGGCTTGTTGAGATGATCAGGAAGGGGTATATGCCTGGACCCAGTTAAGGTCTCTACGTACACTTCTAAGATTTCGTGCGCCTAGGCAGAGATCCCATCTTGTGGCCACCTGCTCCAAAAGATATTCTATTGTTCATTAAACCTGCCATCTGGAGTCCTCTGCCTCTTTCTTCAGTCTCTTCCTGCTCTCCACATCCCAGGACTCATTTCAGATTACACATAGCAAGCTCCCGACAAGGTTCTACCACCAGAAGGCACAGATTCTCTGGAAGCCAGAGAATAAGATAAGAGGCAGCTGGGAGATTTCTCTGGCATAAGCAACACTTACACAGCGTGTTACCCAGACAGGAAGGATGACATGGCTTTGGACAGTGAATTAAAACAGACGCACGAGGGCACAGGATGGGCCCTTTAGTTCACTGGGATTTTGCTACCCAGAAGGATATACAGCCAGTCTATGACCAGAGCTTTGCCCAGGGCCGTACACCATTTATTGCACCAAGAGGTCTGGAGGACAGAGCCAGGCACATCACAGAAAGCAGGGATAAGACAGCTGGTCACCTGTGGAAGAGGACTAAGGAAGAGGAGGATGAAGATAGAGCTGATGGAGTTGAAGTCACCAATGCAAAACATTCATCTCTCGTTTTAAATTCAAACTCCTCTACACAAGAATACGTTCCTGCTACTTTCTCTAAAATTCCCACAAGGCTGCCTGGGGTAGGGGGTTGTGAAGACATATAAAGGGTTATTTTTTAAAAAAGATTTTATTTATTTATTCATGAGAGACAGACAGAGAGAGGCAGAGGGAGAAGCAGGCTCCCCAAGGAGCAGGGAGCCCGATGCGGGACTCGATCCCAGGACCCTGGGATCATGACCTGAGCCGAAGGCAGATGTTTAACCATCTAAACCACCCAGGTGCGCAAGGGTTTTCTGTTTTTAATAGTATAGTTTTAGGAAATGTGTCAACCTACCAATAAACTTTGATCTTGAGGGACTTTCCCCCTGGACTTGTTCAGAGTGGACATGGCCCCCGGGTGTCCCTAGGCCTGAAGCAAAGATTCAGGGAGAAGGTGGGTGGCCAATGCACTCAAGAGCATTCTGTGCCTCTCTCTCTCAGGTTCTCCCTGTGCAGATGCAGCCATCATCCATCTCAGGGTACAGCTCCAGTCCTGGACCACCACCCACTTCCATTTGTGGAGCATTGTGGTCCACCCCACATGTGGTCTATGTGGATCATCCTTGGGTGCCAGTCAGTCAGAAAAGACTGATCCTTAGCCCTGCATGGTCATTACCATGCCTATTCCACCACAGGGATCTCAGTGGGATCACTCATGCTAGGCCAATCCTGGGTGAGTTTTCTATCCAGATCAGAGAAAATAGGTACTTCTTTGACCAGAGAAGAGGCTATAAACAAACTTTGCGAACACGTTCAAGATATGTGCTTGTTTAGCCCAATTTATACATATGGAATATTCTACCCTGGATTTCATTGAAAGAGGTTTCAACATGTGACTCGAAATTTCCATCTGCCTGTTGGTCCACAGCACATCTCCCAGTATTCCAGTCAAAGCCTAGCTCAGTTGCAGGTGCACAAGGACTGGCAGAGGAGAACAAAGGCCCCAGTCCTGGAGTGACCCAACAGGGACAGTGGCCTAGTTGGGCCTGACTCAATCCACAGGCAGCCATGGAAATCCACCAGGGTATGTCCCTTAGCACCAGAGACATCTCTCAGCAAAGGGGGAAGGGAGGCTGATAGCTACAGCTACACTCTGGGACATTGGCGCTCGGGCTCACACAAGCAGCCTCCCTGTGCAAAGTCAAGAGCAAACTGCAAAGACGCTGGGTAACTTGGGTCTGCAGACAAGACACGTGGATCCAGAACCTCAGTAAGGTAAGAGGCAGGTGGAGTCTTTCTGGCCCATGTTCAAGGTCCACTATCAGAAATGCATACATCCCAGAGCTCGGTCACACCAGGAAAGTCATCAGCAGACAACTCCATGAACACTGCCTGAGAGGAGGTTAGGCAGGTCACACCTGCTTGCCAAGTAGGAAAAACAAGGGCATGAGAGTCTGTGTCCCCTGCAGTATGTTCACATGGAATCCTAACTTTGGAACCAACTGCCTTGCCAAGTTTGAAATGCCAGTGGGATAGCTCACATTCATGGACTGCATGCCCTGTGGTTGCCCATTAAGTGATGCCCAGGGGAGCCCATTAAATGATATGTGATGAGAACCTCCAGGCACCCAGGGCCTGAGACTTCCCCAGTCACCTTCCAAACCATCTCCTGAACTTCACCCAGAAGAAGCTACCAGCTCTCCTCAGGACCAAGACCCAAATTCTCCTCACTCTGAACCTGATCTGGAAGCTAGGAGATTCTCTGGAGCATTATCCAATGGGGAGACAAGGTATTAGCACAGCCCCCTGTACCCATGAACCCTTCCCTGCCCAAGGCCAACGTCATCAAACTTTGGAATGGACAGACAACCTTCATCCCATTCTCCCTGTAGCCAGGATTGGAGGAGAGACACAAGGCAGCCAAGGATCTAGGAGGGGCTCAGCTTCCTGGGGCCTTGAGATCAGCCACCTTCTCCCCCTGCTTTCTTGTGCATTGTTGGTGCTCAAGGCTCTTCAATCCTGCCTTCAGCATTTTCCAGCAGGCCAGCATCGGCCTTTCATTTAGAAGTTCTGGGCCTCCAACAGACACATGAAAAAGTGCTCAACCTCGCTCGGCATCAGGGAAATCCAAATCAAAACCTCAGTGAGATACCACCTCACACCAGTCAGAATAGCTAAAATTAACAAGTCAGGAAACGACAGATGTTGGCGAGGATGCGGAGAAAGGGGAACCCTCCTACACTGTTGGTGGGAATGCAAGCTGGTGCAGCCACTCTGGAAAACAGTATGGAGGTTCCTCAAAAAGTTGAAAATAGAGCTACCGTACGACCCAGCAATTGCACTACTGGGTATTTACCCCAAAGATACAAATGTACAGATCTGAAGGGGTACGTGCACCCCGATGTTTATAGCAGCAATGTCCACAATAGCCAAACTATGGAAAGAGCCAAGATGTCCATCAACAGATGAATGGATAAAGATGTGATACACACACACACACACACAACGGAATATTATGCAGCCATAAAAAAACTGAAATCTTGCCATTTGCAACGACGTGGATGGAACTAGAGGGTATTAGGCTGAGCGAAATAAGTCAATCAGAGAAAGACATGACCTCACTGATAGGAGGAATTCTTAATCTCAGGAAACAAACTGAGGGTTGCTGGAGTGGTGGGGGGCGGGAGGGATGGGGTAGCTTGGTGATGGGTATTAAAGAGGGCACGTACTGCATGGAGCACTGGGTGTTATACGCAAACAATGAATCATGGAACACTACATCAAAAACTAATGATGTATGGTGATTAACATAATAAGATAAAATTTAAACCCCCCCCCCAAGTAAAAAAAAAAAAAATTCTGGGCCTCATCCTCCTACAATATTGAGTTCCTGTTCCTTCAATAGTCAGTCTTAGCGTATTTGTGCCCTGTGTACATCTGCACACTTAATGTCACTGTTACAGTCTTACATGTTTCTCCACATTCCTTGAAGTATAAGTGAACTTTTCTCCTGATATTGATCCCAGCTTACTCTAGGCTTTCTCTTGATAACCATCATTACACTCAACAATTCACTTTCTGTTACGAATAAGGTTAGTCAAGAACTTTAACTTCAGTCCTTTGACAAATACTACCTCCTGCTCAGAGTAGGAACTTTGGGAGAACAGAGCTGACTTCATGGTCACCAGAGGGCGCTGGTGAGCGGCCACGGATCCAAGACTGAACCTTCCAGAATCCAGACCCTCTGTCTTGGGCTGTCAGGGCTCAGAGCCCAGGCAGAAGGACTCTGCTAGGACCAGGGGGTGGGCAGTGCACCCACAGATCAGCCAGACAGACGTGGCTGCAGGCACATCTGGGTTTTGGTGCTGTCACCCCATCTGGGAGCCCCTCCCCCTGGGGCATCTCTGTGGAGGTAGACGCTGGTGCCTAATAAGCCTCCTTACACCAGGATTCTTCGTGCTCGCCTGGGAGGCCTTTCAAAGACTCTCCCCTTCGGGGCACAGGGGTAGGGGGTGGGTAGGAGTGGAGAAGGGCAGCTGTCCCAGATGAATCAGTTCAAATTCCCCGGTCTTGGTTCATGGAGTGGGGAGGTTAGGGTTCTTGCACCGACTGCAGGCTGGATACCCGCATCTATCTACCCATCTACTCTAGGCCTCCAGAAACAACTCGCCGCCCTGAGATTTCTGATTGCACCCAAGGAGTCAAGACTCAACATGTTGTTGCTCAGGGAGGACTCAGGGAGAACCTGGATGACGCAAAAGTCAAATCACCTGATCCGCATCCTTTCCGGAGTCCTGTGGGCAGTGCCAGCTGCCACCAGGGGGCAGCAGAGACACCACAGGGCTGGAGCGCCTATGGGCGGGGGGGGGGGGGGGGGGGGGGGGGGGGGGCGCGGGGGGGCGGACAGGGCTGCCTCTGGTGGGAGGATGGTGGTGGGGCTCACCCTGAGCCGGATGTTGTCACTGTGTATGGGTGTCCGAGCCCCTGTCCCCAGCCTTGGTCAGACTTATCACACCCAAGAGCTTAAATAGCCTCAAACATTCCCTCAGTTCTGCCCCTCTTTCTGCTCCCTTGTATTTACCCCTGACAGTCTGAAAAATTAAATTTCCCTTTTGTCATTCAGGAACCTGTAATGACTATCTTAAAAAAAATTTTTTTTTTTTTTTAAGATTTTACTCATCAGAGAGCACACAAGCTGGGGAGTGGCGGGCAGAAGGAGAAGCAGGCTCCTCGCCCAGCAGGGAGCCCGATACGGGGCTCGATCCCAAGACCCTGGGATCATGACCTGAGCCGAAGGCAGACACTTAACCGACTGAGCCACCCAGACGTCCCTGTAAATACTTTTGAATAACTTCTATGGCACATCAGAAACTCTTTCCTGGACTCACTTGGTTCACCCCAGCACCCATTAGTTTGACATTTAAATACCTTGCAGGAAGACCTAGTAGGTTTATCCACTTAAAGTACTTTTTCTTGTAAGATACTAACGCAGTGTCCCTTGAATTCAAGTATTCAGCCAGTAACTTCAACATATTTACAAATTTTTTTTTGTTTTTTTTGTTTTTTGTTTTTTTTTGTAAGAGCATGTAAACGGGGGTAGGGGAAAAGGGAGAGAGAATCTCAAGCCGACTCCCTGCTGAGCTGGGAGTCCGCCTCGGGGCTCGATCCCAGGACCTTGAGATCTCGACCTGAGCGGAAAGCAAGGGTTGGACACTTAACTGACTGAGCCACCCAGGTGCCCCTACGCAGGTAGCACTTTTAATTGAAATGCTTTCACTGAAAAAACAGTGTTTTACACTGAAAGAGAAACAATTTTGTCATACAGCACTGGATTTTCATAAGCTTTAAAGCTGAGCACAGCATATCCTCACATAACCTCAAGAAGAGAAGTAGCTATAAATTTTTTTTTTTTAAAGATTTTATTTATTTATTTGACAGAGAGAGAGATCACAAGTAGGCAGACAGGCAGGCAGAGGGAGAGGGAGAAGCAGGCTCCCTGCTGAGCACAGAGCCCGATGTGGGGCTCGATCCCAGGACCCTGGGATCATGACCTGAGCTGAAGGCAGATGCTTAACCATCTGAGCCACCCAGGCATCCCGCTATAAAATTATTTGACAAACCCATTATCTGATCTGCATCCCCCTCCAGAGGCAGTCTCAGGTAGGGCTTCTAGGTCAGGCTAGAGTCCTCTGCCTCAAGCAGCAGGGTCTTCATAAAGCTCTCAAATTTCTTAAGGGTTAAAAGGCAAGCAAACCCAGAAAAACCCAGCCATTTGGACCCTCTCAAAGCTGAGCTTCTCCATCCTGATGGTGTGTTAGAACCACCTAAGACCTTCAGAACTTTAGACCCCCCTGGATCGTCACTTGAGAATCACTGAAGGGTGTCCCCTCAGCACTGTGAAACACTGGAGTTCTAATCCACAGCCTGGGAGTGACTCAGTTACTCATGTTTCCACCTCCCTGGAGTACAGGGAGGTGGGAAAGGCCAAGGAGGCTCCTGCCATCAGGTGCAGCTCATGGCAAAAGCCAAAAAATTCCTCTAGGGGAACAGAGATTTACTCAGGTTGCTTGTTCTACGAAGTGGAGGACCTCAGTCCAAAATTATTAAGTCCATATCACTGGCATTGGCCTCTGATCAAGTCCTCCATTCCACTGTAGCATCAGTCCTGGGAAGCTACTCTACAGCCTAATTTGCGACACGATCCAGGATTTCACGGAGCTTAGAGACCAGTGGGAGGGCTAGACTGGACCACAGAGTTACATGAAGTCTATGAAGTAGGAGTCCATTTTCAGGACTGAAGAATAGGCAGCACCTCTGAGGAGTGTCCCCACCCTCTCAGGTCTCTGTGTACAGGTGGTAACAGACCTGAGTGAGAAGTGGGAACCAGCTTGATCAACAGCCCTGGGGATGGGGGATGGGAAGTGAACACTTTACACAGAGGAACCGAGTCCCTGAGAGAGAATTGTACCCACTGTAGTGAGGCAAGGAGAGAAGGTAGATGTAGCTGGAGCCTGGACATGGAAAGTCCTCTTGATCTGAAGAGGTCAAGTCAACACGGGAGGAAGGGTGTCTGCCCTGAACCTAGGAAGAGATTTTATTGTACCATGGACAGGAACAGCAGGGACACCCCCCCCCATTATGGTGCCTTGGCTCCTGTCCATGGGAGGGACCCTGAATGCCTGGGCCATTTGAGATCCAACATGCAGAAGAGAATTCCTTATAATCTATTTAGCTGTTAGGATTTCAAGATGTTCTACTGATGTGGCTGCTGTCAGTAAAGGGGGGAAAAGAAACCAGGAATTGCTCCCCATAAGGAGCTACCATTGCCCCCCGCCATGTGGTCTACATAGAGCAACCTCAAGACCTGGACGGGAGCCCTGAGCCTTCCATGGTGTCTCCATGCTCAGTTCCTGCCTTCTCCCAGCAGACCCTGCCCCTAGCAACATAGACCACCTCTGACTTGGATCTAGATCCAGAACTGAAAGTGGATTCCACTCCCACTTGTGAGACAAGGGACATCAGGACTCCTTTTCCCAAAACCCAATGGAATGAAAATAAGGTGTAAAACGAACTGGAGGATCCTCTACCTCTGGCTCGTGGCTAGGGCTTGAATGGGACTCAAAAATGCTGAGGGCGCCAAGGGGCAGGGAGAGAGCAGAGCTTCCTAGTGACTTGGGATCAGTAACCCCCTCACTCTCTCCAACAACCTTGCTGCATGAGGATAATTAGCCCGCAAGGGAAGCTTGCAGATTGGAGGAGTTAGTGGAGTGGTGTTTTACCATCAGCATTCCTGGCTGTGTGAGCAGAATCTTATCACTTTGTGTTTGGGCCTCATTCACTCCTTAGAACTTCCTTTTGTGAGTAGGACCCAATGGCTTAGGTCTCAAACCAGTTTTCTCCACACTTCCTGGGTCATGTTTATAAAACCATGACTGCTCTATCATGTAGACCCAAATCTCGCCCATCTTGCTCTTCAACAGCTCGGGTCACTTAACATACATGCAAAACTTATTCTTCACTTCTCTGCTAAGGACTAAAATAAGGACAAATTCACTAGTACAGCAGGCCCTGGCCTAATACTGCTTTCCCATGGAGAATACGAGCTTTATGAGAACTCAGTCCACTGATGGGTCAACTAGGGAGCCCCATCATCTCATCCGTGGGCAGACTAGAATGTTTGCAGCTGGGGGCAGGGTCGGTTCAGAACCATTATTTATGTTAACCCCTAGGCAGGGGGTTACAGCCAGGACCCGCTGACCCGGGGGAGGGCAGGGGGTTACAGCCAGGACCCGCTGACCCGGGGGAGGGCAGGGGGTTACAGCCAGGACCTGCTGACCCGGGGGAGGGCAGGGGGTTACAGCCAGGACCCGCTGACGTGGACAGCCCACCTCATCACTCACAACCATTGTGGGCACATACAGACTTGCTAGGGACTGTAGCACCAAGCCTAGCATCAGAGGCCATTCCTGCCCACCCCAGGCTATCTCCTCTATCCAGTTAACCCCTGTAAGGAGGTTTGACCTAAATACCAAAGACAATCAAGACAGGGTTGCCCCTGAGGATGCCGTTTGCTGTGGTCTATGGGAAAGACCCTTAATGCCAGATTATTTTAATTCCAGAGTGAAGAAAACCCAGGTCATTCCATGGTTTTATGGAGGCTGGGGTTTGGCCCTTTTTGACTGGAGCTCTCAGGGAGGTTAAAAGAAAAAAAAGAACTCAGAAGTCAGGGGTGGGCATTTGTGGAAAAGAGACAACATGTATTGCAGGTGGGGGTATAAGGCCCAGAATCCTTTCGAATCACTGCTCTAGTGGAGGCCAGACACACCTTCTCCCAGTTATCCATTCAGATGCTAGTTCAGGTGAAGCCGAAGGGATCCGGCAGATATAATCCATGCCCCAGTCCTAACACGACTCCCAAGGAGAACACTGGATTAGCCTGCCTCAGTCACAGGTAAGACTTGAGCCCCCTTGCCCTCTGCTTTTTAAAGATTTAGAGAAAGCCTGTGAGCAAGTGGGGGGAGGGGCAGAGGGAGAAGGCGAGAGAATCTCCAACAGACTCCTCACTGAGCAGGGAGCTCAACATGGCGGGGCTCGATCCCACCACCTGAGCCAAAGCCAAGAAATCAAGAGTCAGATGCTTAACCGGTTGATCCACCCAGGAACACCGCCCTTCTCCTGCCCCATTTTCAGTGGAAGACACCAGGACTCCGTGCAGGCTGTGCCCAAGATCAGAGCCAGTGGGAGTGCTGGAACTTAGTACTTGCCCAGAAAACCAGAGCTTGGTACCTAGCGCCCCCTGTGGGTGGTGGCCAGTTTCTGCCCGAGGGCCTGGGGTCCCCTCCTCCACCATGTCAAGAACCCCTCTGCCCTGCACTCTCTTGTCTCCTCTCACACTTTAGGGAATAGTGTCCTCAACACTCTCTCCTGGCGCGACGTTCTCTGCTCCCGACACCTTGATGTCCTCCCTAAAGTATTTGTCACTAAGACCCTTCCAGGACTCCATAGCTTCAAATGCCCAGCTCATTCCAGCCCAGAGCTCAGCAGAAACTCCCGATGGATCCCACACCCACCCCGATTTCCTTCTTTTTCTCTCCAACTTCTTTTGGTTGGCAACTGTTTCCACGCAGGCACACCGCTCTCACTCCACCCCGCGGAAACCCCGTCCCTTTTACTCCTATTCCTCTCCCTTCCTTCCAGATTCCCTAGAACTCCAAAATTGGGCTGAGTTTTCCTCAGAGGTCCCTCATGTTGGTATTGAAGTAACTTTAAAATTGGTGGCTTTCTAAGATGTCCATCAACAGATGAATGGCTAAAGAAGATGTGGTATATATATACAATGGAATATTATGCAGCCATCAAAAGGAATAAGATCTTGCCATTTGCAACGACGTGGATGGAACTGGAGGGTATTATGCTGAGCGAAATAAGTCAAACAGAGAAAGACATGTATCATATGAGCTCACTGATATGAGGAATTCTTAATCTCAGGAAACAAACTGAGGGTTGCTGGAGTGGGGGGTGGGGTGGGAGGGATGGGGTGACTGGGTGATGGACACTGGGGAGGGTATGTGTTCTGGTAAGCGCTGTGAATTGTGCAAGACTGTTGAATCTCAGATCTGTACCTCTGAAACAAATAATGCAATATATGTTAAGAAAGAAAAAAAGAAGAAGAAGAATGTAGCAGGAGGGGAAGAATGAAGGGGGGGAAATCGGAGGGGGAGAAGAACCATGAGAGATGATGGACTCTGAAAAACAAACTGAGGGTTCTAGAGGGGAGGGGGTTGGGAGGATGGGTTAGCCTGGTGATGGGTATTGAGGAGGGCACGTTCTGCATGGAGCACTGGGTGTTATGCACAAACAATGAATCATGGAACACTATATCTAAAACTAATGATGTAATGTATGGGGATTAACAAAACAAAAAAAAAAAATTAATTAAAAAAAAAAAAAGAATGGGGGAAAAAAAAAAAGAAAAAAAAAAAAATTGGTGGCTTTCTATCCCTCAACAAGGGTCTGCAGATCCTTGAGGAGGCCAGCAGTGCTAAGTCTTGGTGAAACCCACTTCCCTCTCCAGGACCCCTATTGATCCTTAAGGGGGAGAATTGGGCCAAGGTGGGAGGGGAGGTTCGGCCTTGTGTTTATGGAGAGGGCCCTGTGGAACTCTTCCCTACCTCCAACCCCACTGACCCTTCAGCCTAAGACTGAGTTGCCCTGCACAGCAAGAACCACTGTTTTCTCCCCCTCTCCTCCCGCTTCTCGCTCACCAGCTTCACCCTTTCATGACACCGTTCAGGTAAAAATTGCCATAGATTCTCTCCCACGTTTTTCTCATCTGCTCAATCTCCCTTCTCACAGGACACTGAAGCTCTCTTTGGCTTCCCGTATGGGAGTTTTTCTTCCACGTTCTCGGTCACTCAGAAACCTGATGAGACTCCATTTTGTCCCTGAGGTGAAAATACTTGGCAGTCTCTTCTTTGGCACAGAATCTCCCACTGCCCTGCACAGTCCGCTCTGAGCTCTGTCCTCCCTGGTAAAGACCTTCCTCACACGCCAACACCCCCTGCTACCTCACCATTCCGTTAAACGCAACTACTTTCCCTCCCGCCATTTCCCCCATTCCCTTCCTATTTCAAAAATCCATCCAAGGAGCTTCGTAAGTCAATGTTTCATAATCCAAGAGTGAAACAATTTTCGCTAAGTTAGCAGATTTTCCCTAAGGCATAAGAGGTTTAGGATTCAACACTCAGGTTTTCCTATTTTTAGAAAGACAAGCAGCCCTAAAGTTGTGTGAAATCAATTCCTCAGAAGTCCAGAAGCATCCCCCGCAAAGCCTGAAATCTCAGAAAATCTTTCCTAGATCAGGCGCAAGTCATCTGCCCCAGAAAGCCTCTGAGAGCTACCCTCCTTTCCTCAGACAAACAGTGTAGCCCCTGCCCATCCAACCCTTTTTAAGAGGAACTTCTCCACCCCCATCGTTCATTAGAAGCACCTGAGACTTTACTAGAGTCTCTACTGGATCCCCGGATCCCCTGGATCCCCGGGGAGGTGGGAAGGACCATGGACTCAGGTGCAGCTCATGGCAAAGGGCATGATGTTCCTCTAGGGGGCAGCAGATCTCAGCCCAGGCTGCAGGTGAGACTCCCCCAGGCAGCTCTCCACAAACACCCAGGCCTGAGACCCGGCCCAGGAGAATTAACTTTTAACCACAGGGATTGACCTTTGAAATGCCTTCCAGCTGATTCCATGGTTAAGTCAGGCCTGGGAAACTGTTCTACAGCTCAATTCGCTTACAGCCAGGATGTATGATTTTGCTGAGTTTATAGACCAGGGCAGAGCTAGAGTTGACCAAGAAGTTAACTTGAACTGGCCCTGGCATTGGTGGTGGACGACGGATTACTAGGACGTATGTGTGAGGGTTGTCACCATCGGAGAAGGCATCGGGTCATGAACCCAGCGACAGTAAGAAGCAGCCTGGTGAATGGTGGACTATGGGCCATGAGCTCCCCACCCAGAAGGAACAAAGGCCTCGCAGCAAAATGGTGCTCACAAAATTCAGGGATCGAGAGAAGATAAGTGTGGCTAGAGCCTCGATATTAGGAGGAAATTTAGCTTGACCTGAAGTTGTCGGGTGGACAGGAATGAAGAAGGTTCTGAGAAGTCACAGAACCCGTGGGCTGCACACGGAGGCAAATCTAAGCAGGATCCCCTGTGAGATGTCATGCCGGCTGTTCATGGAAACCCCCTCGGTGCCTGGTCTTTGTTCATTCCCACGTCAGAAAACAAAACAGTTAATGGCACACATAGTTAGAAGATAGGATGCCAATCATTTCTGCTGGAGAAGAGCCGTGAGTATGGTGATCAAAAGAGTCTAGGAGTCGTTTCTCCATTTCTGCTCTGGAAACAACCTGGAGGGTCCCCATTGGCCCAAAGGGAGGGGCGCTGAACAGGGGTTCTATTGAGGGTGACGCTGGGGGAGTTTACTCTGAGTGGGGTCCCGCTGAGCATGGAGACCAAGGGGATCCTGAAGCTTGGACTTCCTGCTGCATAACAAGGGTGATAAGCTGGAGAGGGAAACTTGGTTGTTAGTAGCATCTGGGGAAGGGGATGGGGTAACATGATCAGGGTTGTGTCTAGCATGGTCCCTTAGGCAGTTGGGGTGGGGTGGACAGGACAGGCCTCGAATGAGAAGCTCAGTGTCTCATTAGGGGATTCCCCGGTCATTTGGGCATCAGGAAAGGGAAGCCTGAAATCTGTCTATGGAAATGAAGGGAATGTAATGTTTTGTTTTTTAAAGATTGATTGATTTTTTTTATGTACTCCCTACATACATCCCTGAGATCAAGAGTCACATGCTTTTCTGACTGAGTCAGCCAGGTGCCCCAGGACTGTGGTGTTTTCAGGATTCCTCCTGAGCTAGTAGACCCTGAGCCTGAGTTGACTTAAGAAGTTGCCACTCCTTGTAAAGCCCCTTTCCCTGCCTCCTCAGACTCCATCCTGAGATAGATGCCATAAATCTGAAGGACCAGGGAGAAATGAGACCAACTGTGGATGGTCACCAAGACTTGAGTTTTCTTCTGAGTGGGATCCAGAATCCTGATGTGCAGTTGAGCTCCTGAAGTCAAAAGACAATCCAAGGATAATATTGCTTGTGTTCTTGATCATCTTGTGTCCTCCCCGCCATCCCCTGGGCATCTATTCACTCTCTTTGCCCTCTCCCACCCTGTGCCCCCTACGGCATGTTCAAATCTCAAGTCCATTCTTCTATAAAGAAAAAAGCTCTGCCTCCCTCTCTCCTTGCCTCCAGAAACTCTTCTTTCAACCTAAGGCCTGCAAAGCAGGTCCCACACCATCTCCACAATCTGTGCTACCCCAACCAGCTGAAGCCTGCCTGACCCCCCACAACCCTCCATTCAAACACCCTCCAAAGTCAAATCCCAAGAATTTTCTGCCAAACCCAAAGGGCTTCGCTGACTCCTAACGCCAACTCGTGGAGGGGAGGGTGGCTCATCTGTAGGAATGTCGCAGCTTCTCACTTTGCCTTTGGGGACGTGGGGGTCCAGAGACTCTTGGAATCACTGCCCCCTTGATCTCTAGTTAACCTGGTCCCAAGTAATCAATCAAACTCCAGTTTAGGTGATCCAAGGAGGACCTTTTGCAGATGCAATAAAAGTACCAAATTAGCTCATCTTCAGTTAATCTAGAAAGAGTGGGTCAGGTGGATCTGACTCGATCACATCCAGGACCTTCAGTAGAGGTGGGTTCAGAGACTGCCCCCCAGCAGCTTAGAGGAACACACCCATTTCTATATTCGGGGGCTTCCTGCTCTTCTGAATTCCAGCAGCACAGAGTGAGGGCTGATTGTTGGCCAGCCCTGGATGAGGGCATGTGGCTACAGCAAAACGAATCACAGAACTCAGGAACAAAACTGGAGGCAAGTTGGGATGGAACCTGGGTCCTGTGTGTTTCTGGGAGGAGGGATGGATTGTTGGACCTCATTTTCTTTCCTAAGCGTTAAAATTCCTGCCTCGAACGCTTCTCCACTCTTTACAAGTATTCATCTCATTCATCTAATTCATCTCATTGCAAACCAGATGGCAGGTGTTACTCATTTGACAGAGAAGGAACCTGAGCCATGGCACGGTAACCACTTTGAGGAGGGACCCACAGTCATAATTTCTGAGCTGGGAGTAAGAACCCAGCAGTGTGGCTCCTGAGACCATGACCTCAACGGTGCCTCTTCCTGCCTGATGGCACCTCTCTCAAATTCCCGACTTTAAGGGGATCGTGCATCCGCTTTGGGAATTCATCTCTAGAAGTTCCATTCAGGTCTTTTGTGTCTTCCTATTATCTCTTTATGTTCCCGCTTTCTTTCCGTGCTCGAGCACAGGGGGTCCATTTCTCATGCCTGTTTTATACTCTTTCGCTACTAATCCAACCGTCTATATCCTTTCTGGGTCTACTGATTGATTTTCTTCTGCTGGTGGTGATTTGTATTGCTGTTTTGTCGCGTGCCCCAGTAATTCTAGGTAGGAGAGCAGCACTGTGCATTTGTGGGTCTGGATATTGTGTTTCTTTAACTCATGTTGGGCTTTGTTCTGTGATGCAGCGAAGGTACTTCAAAAACACTTTGATCCTTTTAAGGATGGTTCTGAAATCTTTGTTGGGACCAGAACAGGCTTCAGGCTGTGGATAATTTGGCCCCACCGCTGAGGCAATAGCCTTTTGAGCTCTCTGTTTGAATCCCCTGGGATTAGGGGGTCTTCCACTCCGGTTGCTGGGCGCACAGATTCTTCCAAGCCCTGAGTGACCCCAGGATTTTCCAACCTGCTCCCTTTTGTGGTTCTTACTGAGCCCAGGTGTTTCCCACCCACTCATGGGCTCATCTGTTCTTGGATGGGGGGCTTCCGTGTAGATCTCCAGAGCTTACATGCTCTCTCTCCCTCTCTTCCTCTGTGTGTGTGTTTCTCTATGTCTCTCTCTCTCTCTCTCTTTTTTCCCTGTGTTGCTTTCTTATCCTGTACTTGCCACTGTGAGTTCCAGCAATCTTCACGCCAAGTTCTCAACTCAGGACACCCAGACTCTGTTGGGATTCCTGCTCCTTGTTCTAAAGTCTGGAAACTCTGCAGGCTCTGAGCTGGGCGTTGTAGAACTTCTTTTCTCCTTCCAGACCACTTTCTGTATTCCTCTTGTCCATGGTCTAAAAACCATTAGTTCAGTATTCCCCCGGCTTTTTACATGTTCGATGCAAGTGTGACAAAAAGGAGCACTCTGCTTTGTTTTGAAATAATGTCTTAGCTAATAGCAACTGATAGTCTTCATTATTGTAGAATACATTTTTTTCTAGATCAGTTCTTAGGAGTTGAGAATAATTTTCATTTTTAATTCTGTGATCAGCTAATGATTGAATCGATCACACGTGATTCGTTAAGTGATGATCGACTATGTAAATAGTCATCTTTGGTTTTTAATTGGAAAGTGACTTCAGGCTGAAATTACTAGAAAATTTACTAGAAAATTACCCCAGGAAGTAAAGGAGGAAAAAGAAACTCAGGGAGTGGGGAAAGCCCTCAGCTACAATGTTCTTATTCATGTTTAGGGAAAACTTTTTTTTTAAGATTTTATTTATTTATTTATTTATTTATTTATTTATTTATTTATTTATTTTAGAGCCAGAGAAAGAGCGTGAGCACGAGTTGAGGGAGGAGCAGAGGGGAGAAGGAGAAGCAGGCTCCACACTGAGCGCAGAGCCCGAGGCGGGGCTCAGTCTCACGACCCTGAGATCGTGACCTGAGCCAAAACCAAGAGTCGGATGCCCAACCAACTGAGCCACCCCAGTGCCCCTAGAGAAAACCTTCTATCCACCTCCTTCATCTTCTCAACCTGCAGTACTCACCCCAGGCCCCAGATGGGGGCAGCTCCAGGGATGACGGGGATGTCTTGATGTGAGAGGGCCCACTGGGGGTGGGATGTGAACCTCATATGAGCAGAGCCCTCCCAGGCAGTAAATGAACCATCGAAGCCCTGCCAATATTCTCTGGAATATGATTTATGGAAGTGCGAACAACATCCAGACCCTCAGAAGCTCCCTGCCCTGGCTCTGGGATCGCATGGCTTGGTCATTCGCATGCTGGCTGGTGCTGAATCCCTGAACGTCTCACCTAAGGTTTTCTATCTCCCCCTAACTGAATAAAGTCCCGTTTGGACCTGTCCGTCTCTGGGAAACCCTCAAAAGTGCACACCAGCTGTGCCAAAGCACCTCCATATTCCTCTCTCCTTGCCAGGTCCTGGAGGTGACCCCGAGATTCAGAGTTTCCTGCAAGAATGGGGATTCCTTGAATGCCAAGAGTTGAGGAAGAATCACGTTGCACTGATAGCAACTGCCCAGCATCTCAAGCACAGGGACCCAAAGAAGAGCTGGTGATGATGTGTCCAGATGTTCCTAAGCATGCAGGATGTCAGACTGGATCTTCATGAGGCCAACAAGAGTCCACGGAGCCAATCTTTGTCCTGCTCTGATGGAGAGCCCCTTCGCCAGATCCCAGGACACAGAAGGGAGGACAATGTCTTCCCAGGCTTGTCTCTTCTATATGCATCTTCATGGTCCATTGGTGAGTGGCATCGGCTGGCTCAGTGGTCACACTGTCCTGAGCAGGACAGAATGAGGGGACTGGCCCCTGCGCACAGGTGTTCCCTCTACACACGGAACAAAGGACTCGATGCTTGGAGCGTCCTTCCGCTTCTCTCTCCTATTTGCTCCTCAACAATGTGCCTCAAGCCATGGCCTGGGGGACTTTTCTCCTGGACTTGTTCAGAGCAGACATGGCTCCTGGGCATGGCTAGGTCAGAGGCGAAGATTCAGGGAGAGGGTGGGTGATGTCCTCATGAGTTCTCCATGTGCCTTTGCCTCTTTCCGATCCTCTCTGTGCTGATGTGGCTGACCTCTGACCTCCAAGTACCAGCCTAATGCCTGTGCCATCCCTGATCCCTCTGAGGGGATGCTGTGCTCCCCCATACATGGGATCTCGGTCGAGGACCCTCATATGCCCAGATGGGAGCCCTGAAACACGAACCTTCATGGTCAAGTCCATACCTGTTTCCTGCCTTTCTTCCTGCAGCCCTGAGCACCCAGCAGCTGTGGTTAGACTCCCTTGACATTGATTCAGATCCAGAATTAAAGACAGAACCTGGATCCCAATTTTATTGGAAGGACAGTGGAATAGCGCAACTCTATACATTCATGACTCCTTCCTTTCCCAGACCAATGTAACGAAAATAAAATGTCAAATTAAATGCATGACTGTGAACCTTGTCCCTTTCTGCCTTGTGCTTGGGGCTTGGATGGGACCCAGAATTACAGAGGCCAAGGGGCAGGGAGGGAGCTTGGCAACCCAGTAACTTGGGACCCATCATCCTGTCCCCTATGCACCCCATCGCGCTTTCAGCATGGAGGTCCCTTTACCATGAGGGGCATCTGGGACTCTCAGAACTGCTGGATCCTGCCTTCATCATTTCCTAGCTGTGTGATCACAGAACTTATGTTTGTTTCTGAGCCTCAAGTTCCTCCCTTTATAATGGAGGCTGATGTTCCTTACTTCAGGAGATAATTTTAGGATATAAACATACACAGACACACACACACGACATAATCACTGTGTGTGTGCAATTTATTTCCCCACATTTCTTGTGTTCCATTTTTTTTTAGGGAAACTTCGAGATCATTATAGTTTCACGTGAAGTTGTGACAAATAATAATGCGAGGGGTCCCAGAGAGACCCCTCATACCCCTTATCCAGGTTTCCCCAGTGGTGGCATCTCAGAAAACCAAAGTACAATAGCATAACTGGGATGTTGACCTGGTTACAGACAGGAACTGGAATCACCATTAGGATCCCTCGTTTTGTTCTTTTATGGCCACACACACAACCCTCTCACACGCACTGCTTCCTTAACTCCTGGCAACTACTGAGATAGCCTCCATTTCTCTATGTTTGTAATTTCAAGAAAATTATATATATATGGAATCATACAGAATGTAACTTCTGGGATTGGCTTTTTTCACTAGCCATAATCTCAAGAGTCATTGAGATTTTTGCATGTCTCAATCATTTGTTCCTTTTTATTGCTGAGTACAGTACCACTGCATGGATGGGCCGCAGTTCAACCCTTTGCCCATTGGGACATCTGAGTTGTTTGCAGCTTAGGGCTCTTATGAATAAAACTGCTGTAAACATTCAGTTACAGGTTTTTGTGTAAACACAAGTCGTCATGTGGGATAAATGCCCAGGAATGCCACATCTAAGTGTATGGTAATTGCATGCTTAATTTTGTAAAGAAACTGCCCAACTGTTTCCAGATGGCTGTAACATTTTATGCTCCCACCAGCAGTGTATGAGTGAATCTCTTTCTCTGAATCCTCACCAGCATTTTGTGCTGTCTCTGTTTATATTTTAGTGCTTCTGCTGGTCCTTCAGTGGGTGGCATCAGCTGGCCCAGCTCAGGATCATGTGCCCTGAGCGGAGCTTAGCATGATGGGTCTGGCCTCTGCCCAGAGGTCTCTGTACATCAGCGCAAGCAGTGATAGCTCACCGCGGTTTCAGTTTGCAGTCCCAACCGGCTAATGATGTTGCACACATCTGTTCATGTGCTGATTTGCCTCTGTATATCCTCTTCGGTGATATGTCTCTTCGTGTTTTTTTGCCCAATTTCTAGCTGGATTGTTTGCTTTCGCTCTTATGAACTGAGAGTTCTTTACGTATTCTAGATACTAGTCCACTCTAGGATATGCCTTATGCAAATATTTTCTCCCTCTTTGCGACTTGTCTTTTCAGCCTTTTCAAATTAGTTTTCACAGAGCCAAAGTTTTTCATTTTGACACAGTCCGATATGTCAATTTTCTAATGAGTGGTGCTTTTGGCGTCAAATATAAGAACAGCTTTTTATAGCCCTAGATCCTGAGTATTTTTCTCCTACATTTTTCTAAAAGTCTTATAGTTTTACATTTGACATTGAAGCCCATGATGCATTTGAATTAAATTTTAGTTCCGTGTGAGGTTTAGGTCAAAGGTCATTTTTTGTGTGTGCCTATGGACATCAGTTGCTCTAGGACCATTTTTTTGAAAAGCTTGTCATTTCTCCTGCAGTATATGGCCATATTTATATGGGTCAAATCATGCTCTCTGTGTACTGTTCCATTGACCTACAGGTCTATCACTCGGTCTGTACTACATGGTCTCGATTACTACAGGTGTGTAATGAGTTATGAAATCCTGTAAACTAATTCTTCTTTAATCTTCTTTGATTTTTTTTAAAGATTATATCCATTTATTTGAGAGAGAAATGAGAGAGAGAGAGAGAGAGAACATGAGAGGGGGGAGGGTCAGAGGGAGAAGAAGACTCCCCACTGGGCAGGGAGCTGGATCCCGATCCCAGGACTCCAGGATCATGACCCAAGATGAAGACAGTCACCTAACCAGCTAAGCCACCCAGGCATCCTGAATCTTCTTTGATTTTCAAACACCAAACCAGCCATGCATCCCTGGAATACATCCCTTTTTCATCACATCATTGTTTTTACGCATTGCTAATTGCTATTTAGCAATAATTTGTTAATGGCAAGTGTCCCCTCCTCTTTAATTGCATGGAAGATATTGTGTAGAATTGGTGTTAATTATTTTCACAGAGGGGCGCCTGGTTGGCTCAGTCAGTTAAGTGTCTGACTTCAGCTCATGTCATGATCCCAGGATCCCTGCATCGGGCTTCCTGAGTCTACTTCTCCCTCTCCCTCTGCCCCCCACCCCCAAATTGTGCTCTCACTCACTCGCTCACTCTCTCTTACAAATAAATAAATAAAATTTTTTAAAAAGAAGAAATGCTTCACAGAATTCTCCAGTGAAACCATCTGAGCCTGATCATTTTCGTGTCTTTTTTTTTTTTTAAATTTTAAAATTATGCTATTGGGTGATTCATGGTAGTCTGGGGTTTTGTTTCGTTTTGTTTTTGTTTTTGTTTTTTAGGATTGGTCCATTTCATCTAAGTTGTCAAGCTTTATGTGTATAGACTTGTTCAAAGTATCGCTTATTGTCTTTCTGATGTCTGCAGAATATGTAGTTATATCCTTGTTTCATTTCTGCTGTGGATAATTTGTTCCTTTTTTCTTAGCCTTGCTCAATCAATGTTTGTCTATTTTATTGATCTTTCAAATAATCAGTTTTTGTTTCATTGACTTTATTGGAGTTTTTCTTTTTACTTGTTTTCCATTTTATTTCTGCTCTTTTTTTTAAGATTTTATTTATTTCAGAAAGAGAGAGGAGAAAGCACAAGCAGGGGGAGCGGCAGAGGGAGAGGGAGAAGCAGGGTTCCCGCCGAGCACGGAGCCCGATGCGGGGCTCGACCCCAGGACCCTGGATCATGACCTGAGCCCAAGGCAGACGCTTAACGACTGAGCCACCCAGGTGCCCCTGTCTGCTATTCTTATTCTAGATTCTTGAAGTGGCAGATTCTCATTAGGAGAATTTTCCCTTTTTCTAATGAATGAATTTAGTGCTAGAAATTTCCTTGTCACCACTGCTGTGGTTGTGCTTCACAAATTTTGATATGTTGCACTTTAATTTTACTCATGTATTTTCTACTTCCCTTGAGATTTGTTCTTTGATCAACGGGTCACTTAGAAACGTGTTTTTGAGTTTCCAAGAGTTGGAGATTCTTATGTTGTCTTTCTGTTACTGATTTCTAGTTTAATTCCACTGAGGTTAGAGAACACACCGCATGTATATATGATTCAGTTCTTTAAGTGGGTTGAGGTTTGTTTTATGGCCCAGGAGATGGTCTATCTTAGTATGTGTTCTGTGGACACTTGAAAAGAACGTGGATTCTGCTGTTGTTGGTCAAAGTATTCTGCAAATGTTGATAGGATCCTGTTGGTTGATGGGGTTGCGTGTTACCACATCTGTTTGGTTCTACTTTCTACTTGCTCTGTTTTCAGGGGGGAAATTGGAATAAATTCAAAAGTTGTGCGACTACTGCCATCTTCCCAGAATCCCCTAGAGCAGTGTTAATCATATATACATGCGGTGTGTTCTCTAACCTTTTTCTATGTTGGAGGGCCATTTAGACCTTTTTGATCAAATCTCTGTCCAGTTTTCTATTAGGTTGGTCTTTTTCTTAATTTTTAAGAACACCTTGATATCTAGAGAGGAGCAGTTTTTTGAAAAATTATTTGAAAATATTTTTTCTCCATCTGTTGTCTTTTGACTCTACTTCTGATTAGTTTTTCCTAAACCTACATATCTTATTTTTATGCAGTTGAGATTATCAGTGGTGTCTTTATTGACCTTTTAAAGTATTTCAGTGTTTAAACAAGATTCTATTAAAAAAGAAAACTAGGGGCGGCTGGGTGGCTCAGTCATTAAGCATTTGCCTTCGGCTCAGGTCATGATCCCAGGGTCCTGGGATCGAGCCCTGCATCGGGCTCCCTGCTCAGTGGGAAGCCTGCTTCTCCCTCTCCCACTCCCCCTGCTTGTGTTCCCTCTCTCGCTGTGTCTCTCTCTGTCAAATAAATAAATAAAACCTTTTTTTTTTTTTAAAAAAAAAGAAAGAAATACTAATACATAATACAAAAGCACAATTGTGGTGCAGTCAGTAGGAAAATGTCAGGTGGGGAAAAAAACTGAAGAATATGTTCAAAATAAACTCACTCCTTAAAGATGGGAGCAGGGGAGCTGGGGCCAGAAATAGCGATCATTTTCAGGCAACCAGCTCACATTTACTGAACACCAGCTATGAGTGAGCCACAATCCAGTGGGCAGTGAGCCACAATCCAGTGGGAACATTTAAAAAGTTCCACACTATTGCAAGAACTAAACAGATTAAGACCACAACCCAAGAGATGTCCACGGATCATTGGATGGTCTGCAATTTTAGCTCACACTGCATTTTCTTCTGGACGTGGACCCTGTAAGTTCTTCAGAAGCAAGCAAATCTAACCTAAACTAACCAGGTGGTTAAATCACCCGAGCAAAATAGGTGGTCCATTTAGCTGGCCTCCATACTACAGTAAATTCTACTCAATAAGTGCTTTTTTAAAAAAATATTTATTTGAAAGAGAGAGAGAGCGAGCACAAGCGGAGGGGAGGAGCAAGCAGAAGCAGAAGCAGACTCCCCGCCGAGCAGGGAGCCTGACCCAGGGCTCGATCCCAAGACCCCGGGATCATTACCTGAGCCAAAGGCAGATGCTTAACCCACTGAGCCACCCAGGTGCCCCCCCCCCATGTTTTGAGCAATCTCCCCATGACTTGCCCTGTGCCAGGTAAAGTAGATCGTGGAAAAAGGTTTGTAACACATACCTTCCCTTCCTCCTGTAAATCCTAATTATCTTGCTAGCCAAGATTTCTAACCTAAACCTAGATTAGAGACATGGAGCTCTGAAAGTGCTCAGGAACGGCAATTAGTCCATGCTGTAACCCACCCCCTAGCACAGTGCCTGGCACACAGTAGGGCTTCCGTAAGCATTTATTAAATGAATTGAAGAGTGGATAGATGAATGGGTCTGTGGCACGGACGTGAACCTTCAAATCCCAACATCTGCATGCAACCCTAGGCTTCACTTTCTTTCCTAAAAAAAAAAAAAAGTACTCTGCAAATATCTTGTAAAATAATTTGACCTGGCAGACAATTTTCCTAATTTTGTTTAGTTGTTTATCTGTGCTCTCTTTTCATTCACTGAGCATCCTTAGGACCGTTATTTTGAATTCTCTGTCTGGGGATTTATGTATTTCCATCTCTTTGGGGTTGATTTCTGGAGATTTAATTTGTTCCTTTGGATAGGCTATGTTTCCCTGTCTTGGAGGCGTGGGAAGGCAAACTAAGCATTTGAAAAATCAGACCTTTCTCCCAGTCCTTGTGGTATGGTTTCATGCTGTGAGTGCTTTCTCCAACCAGCCCAGCTTGAGATTCTGAAGTCCTCTCAAGACTTTATTGGGACGCATCCTCTCTGGCCTCCTAGGGGGTCAGCTAACCGAAGAGGTTAGCCAGCTTCTGCTCAGGAGCTCCCCCTGGTGTCTGTCCGCGATACTGCGGCCGCCCCGTTGTTGCCGTAAGCCTTGGGACTGGAGCTCCACCTAGTGTCCTTCGGTGGTACTGCACACTCCGTTGCTCGACCAAACCAGTTTGATCACCCCCAAACTGGAATCCCAATTCTGTCCGCACTTAGATCCAGGCGAGATAGAAACCCGTCCGCCTGGCTGCACCCAAAATACGCAGAAACGTTGGACGTACATTCCACTCCTTTCCCTTTCCAGGGCTTCCTCCTTATCGGGCCATGCTGTGCGATGGGGATGGGACTCTGCCTAGGACTGCCGCGGATTTCCCCACCGGGTTGCACGCTGGCCTGGGGTGCGGGAAGCTCTCAGCTGGCTTCTGGGCTTCTCACGAAGGCAACTGGTCCGTGTGTTGTTAGATCCGTCTCTGTGGCGGAAGTGGGGCATCCACCTCGGAGACCATGGAGCCCCACAAAACGTGTCCCTATAGACACAAACTCCTTTGTTGTCGCTTGTTCTGGTGTGTAACAATTCGTCCCCCAGCCCCGTGGCGTATAAGGCGCTCCATTCCTGGAGTCCAGCGGCTCAGTGTTTAATGGAAAAGGAGGAAGAAAACGAGTATTTGTTTATGGCTCCCCCCAAGCCCCCAAGGAGGTCGTCGAATCCGTGAAAGACCGTTGAACATCCAGGGGGTCTGCCCGGGCTCTCGGTTCCGCCGTCCGAGGGCACGAAGGGCAGGTGTTCTGCAGTCCCGGGACGCAGCTCACTGCTCACGGCGTGCATTCCGTCCATGCGCGTGGCTGGGGGTCCGCATCCGGGCTCACGAGAGATGCCGCGCTCGGGTTTTCCCTTCCTGTGATGTCTTTGGTTTGGGGAATACCGGCCTCAGAAAATGAGTCGGTGAGTGTTTGCCCTCTTCTTTTTCGTTTAGAGTGTGAAAAGACTTGGTATTATTCCTTCTTTGAATGCTGGTTAGAATTCAGCAGGGAAGCGATCGATACCTGCCTTTCCACCCCTTCACATGGGTTTCTGCAGAAGGACGTTTTTTTAAATTTATTTTTAGGGTTTTTTTTGAAGTTTTTATTTGTTTAAGTAATCTCTACAGCCAACGTGGGGCCCTCCCGACCCTGAGATCGGGCGCCCACACTCTTCCGACTGAGCCAGCCAGGCGTTCCCAGAAGGATGTTCTTAATTTTGATGAAATCCAATGTATCTATGTTTTATGAACTACACTTTTGGTGCCAAATCTAGAACTATTCCCAAAGTACTAGATATTGACAGTTTTATCCTATGTTTTTTTCCTAACAATTTTATGTTTAGTGGGGTTATAGTAAGTCTATGATCTATTTTAAGTCCACTTCTGCATAAGGTGTGAAGTTTATATGGGGGTTCACTTTTCCCCCCTCAGAATGTCCAATTACTCAAATGCCTTTTGTTGAAAAGGCTATCCTTTCTCAGGAGAATTGCTCTTGCACCTTTGTGCAACATCAGGTGGGCATATTTGCATTCCACTGATCTGTATGTCTGTCCCTTTTGCACACTACTCTGTCTTGATTGCTGCAGCTATTTGGTGGGCCTTCATCTATGGAGAGTGACTCCCCCCACTGTATTCCTTTTAAGGACAAGCTACAGACTCAGAGAAAATATTTGCAAAATACCTGCAAATTGGGGCACCTGGGTGGCTTGGTTGGTCAAGCAGCCGACTCTTGATTTTGGCATTCTGGGATCCAGCCTGGTGGGGTTCTGCACTCAGCGGGGAGTCTGCTTGAGGATTCTTTCTCTCCCTCTGCCCCTCCCCCCCACGTACTTTTTCTCTCTCTCTCTCTCTCTCTCTCAAATAAGTCAATCTATTTAAAAGATACCTGACAAAAGACAACTATCTAGAATATATAAAGACCCAACAGCAAAAAAAAAGTAATTCAATTTAGAAAATGGGCAAATATCTGAAGAGACATTTCACCAGATGAATTCTGTCGAACATAGGAGCAAGAAGTAAAATTTTACAAACTATCCCAGTGAATAGAGGAGGGAATATCTCCCAACTTGTGTTACAAGTATGGTTTCCTCCACGTTTATCATACCTGATGCTCTTCACTCCCTCCTGAGGATGGGATTTTACCTCTGGGAGCACTTTTTTTCAGCATGAAGAACTTCTTTGGTATTTTTTGTAGCACTTGTCTGCTCACAACCTGAAATTGTATTTTTCCCACCTTCATCCATGGCAGGTATTTTTACTGGATGTAGAATTGTGTTGACAGTCTAGATTGTCTAGAAACACCAGGGTTTCTTTTTTTTTTAATATTTTATTTAAGAAGCGGGGTGGGGAGAGGGAGAAGCAGACTCCCCGCTGAGCAGGGAGCCCGACGCGGGGCTCGATCCCAGGACCCTGGGATCATGACCTGAGCTGAAGGCAGATGCTTAACCGACTGAGCCACCCAGGCGCCCCTGGACACCACGGTTTCTGAGGGAAGTCAGTGGAAATTCAAATTATTGTTCCACTGTATGGGATGTGTCATTTTTTCCTCTAGTTTCTCATTGTCTTTGGTTTTCAGGAGTTTGTTTGTGACGTGCTTGTATATGGTTTTCTTCATATTTATTCTACTTGGAGTTCGCTGAGTTTGTTGAGCCTGGAAAATATATGTCTTGGACCAACACAGTGTCTTTGTTTGTTTGTTTGTTTGGTCACATGCCCTGAGGTCTCCCATGATTATTTCAAATTTAGCAGCACTCCAGGAATTGGGAGAGTTTATCCTTAAAATTTGGTTCTTACTCCTCTGTGGTTCTCTCACTTCCAGGATTCCCCCTCCTCCATTTAAACGTCTGGCTGCCTTTCTGCCGCGAACTCTGATCCCCGGCACCCTAGGGCTACAATTTCCATTCTGTCTCCGTAGCCATGGCCCTGGGGCTTGGGAGTGCTGTCCAAATAGAAATCGGCAAATTTATCTTCATTGTCTCTGCCAGTTGCCGGGCGAGACAGTGTCTACTTCTGGACACTTTCCAGTGTCTTTAACAGTTATGTTTCTAGGGGCACCTGGGTGGCTCAGTTGGTTAGGCGACTGCCTTCGGCTCAGGTCATGATCCTGGAGTCCCGGGATCGAGTCCCACATCGGGCTCCCTGCTCGGCAGGGAGTCTGCTTCTCCCTCTGACCCTCCTCCCTCTCATGCTGTCTCTCATTCTCTCTCTCGCAAAAAAAAAAAAAAAAAAAATTTAAAAAAAAAAAAAAAACAGTTATGTTTCTATTATATCCAGTTTTTATACTAGTTATCTACACACAGGTGTATGTGGCCCTTTCACTTCCTCAGCATTACTAGAAATAGTTCTCTCTTTAATTTGAATTTCTTAGTATGAGTGAGATCACATCTCTTTTCATATAGAGAAGGGCCATTTTATATCTTTGTGTGTGTGAATTGTCTGCTTATGGCATTTTCCCACTTTTATAATTGGAATCTTAGTCCAATATTTTAGAATTTTCCCATATTTGGGATATTAGCCCTTTATCTGGAATACATGTTGCAAATAGTTTCCCCTGGTTTGGTTTGCCAATGGCCTTCTGTGTTGTTTATGGTGATTCTTGCCTTGTACTGTTTTGTAAATTTGGGGGTAGTCAAATTTATCAGTCTTTTTTTTTTAGAGAGAGAGAAAGAGCATGTGCGGGGTGGAGGGGGGCAGAAGGGCAGAGGGAGAGAGAGAATCTCAAGCAGACTCCACATTGAGCAGGGAGCCAGATGTGGGGCTCGATCCCAGGACTCTGGGACCATGACCTGAGCGGAAGGCAGATGCTTAACCAACTGAGCCACCCAGGAGTCCCTAATTGCCTCTGGATCTTGAGGCAGGGCTCAAAAGGCTTTCCCTGGGTGGAGATTAATGAGAATTTCATGCATGTTCTCTTGTAGTTCTTGCATGGTTTTGTTTTTTACATTTAGATCCCTGATCTATTTAGAAGTTATTCTTATTTATGGTGTAAGGTGTGAATCTAATTTTTTTCCCCCAAATGGCTGGCCAGTTGTTCCAAACCATTTACTTAAAAAAAATCCACCTTTTGCCCTACTGATTTGAAATACCATTCTTATACAAAATTTCTGCATGTACTTGAGTCTTTTTCTGGGATTTCTGTTCCATTCCACGGTCTATGTGTCTCTTTTTCCACTAATACCATGTATGTTTGTAGAGGTTTTATAGGACATTTCAATATCTGGTAAGACTAGGCCCCCTGCGTTGACGTTTCTCTTTAACTTTTGATTATTGTTGCATTGGTGTTTTCCCATATAAACATCAGCATCAGTTTATCAAGTTCATTAAAAAAGCTATTTGATATTTTATTGATATTTCATTAAATTATAACCTAACGAGAACAAAAATATTTATGATGCAGAGCTATCCTATTTCATTTGTCCAAGTGTACTTTTGTGATTTGTTGGAATGTTGTAGTATTTTCTTTGTATAGATTTGGTACATTTCTTGTTAACTTTATTCCTAAGTATTTAATATTCTTTGTTGCTACTATAAATGGGGCTTTTCTCTACAATTATTTCTTTTAGTGAGAGATTGTGTATATGAATACCATTGATTTTTTAATATATTCTGCTACTTTACTGATATTTAATATAGTTAGTTTTATATGGACTCTCTAGGGTTTTCTATGTATACTACATGATCTGCAAATAAACATAGTTTTCCTTTTTTATTTTTTCTTATGCCTCCAATTGATTTCTCTTCTCTAATTGTATTGGCTAGTGTCCCTAGTACAATGTGAAATAGAAGCAGAGAATGAAGGAATCCTTTACTTGTTCCTGATATAGAGGAACCACCAGAGACTTAGTTTTTTTCCCAGTAAGATACTAGCGTTAGGACTGAGGTATATATGTTAAGAACAATCCCAAAAGCTGAGTGGGGTGGAGTTGGGCATTGGGATAAGAGTTTGCTAAGACTTTGATTCCCTGGTGACCAAATCAAAATAAAAATGACATAGAAAATAATTCTAAGCCTGTAAAAGGGCCCTCCATCTGAGTAGTGGAAAGGGCTATGGGAGGCTTCCAGCTACCATGCTGCTTTCTTCCTGCTCAGCTCAGAGATTTCTTGCCCCATTCCTCATCTACATTTGGGACTGTCATGAATATTTGGGCTAGTCCTGAAGAGTGCTAAATTCCTCAAGCCCCCTGCATACTGCAGTTTCTGAGTAACCTTCTTCTCTCTAACCTTGTCATAACTGACTTCCCCCTTCATCCTGTTGACCGGCAGTGGCCTTGGCTTAGGTAACTACAGAATCTATACAGGATAGGACAATAAAATTCTCTCTAAAAATATAAGGATTATACAAATGTATGGTATTATTTTGCTGTTACTGAGGCTTTCTATAGGAATTACCTTAGTTTGGTCATTTGGTTCTGTTCATATTATTTATATGCAGGGACATTGATTTCTTCGTGTCCATTTGGGTGGTACCAGGTGAACATAATAGGCATCATTCAATTTTATCCCACATCCTTCATAGTAAGGTTTAAATGAATCTAGCAAAAATTTAAGGTCATTTAGGTAGTGGGCAGACCACTCCCTTTCTAACTTTCAAGTCTGAGCTTATTTCACTGCACTCTAGTGTTTCCGGGATGATGGAGGCCAGTGTGGAATGCAGAATTGGTAAGAAAAATGGGTCCATGCTGTACCAAGCAGTGATATGTGGTGACGTCCCAGAAGCAGAGAAGTGATGATGATGGTCAGTAACAGAATGTCCTCTAAAGAGATTGAAAAAATAGACACAAGAGAAAACAGAATTTTAGCCAGAGAAAGGCAAGGAAATGGGCAGATTCCATACATAAGGAGGCAGAAAAGGTGATGGCTTGAACATTATTGAAAACCAAGACCAAAACTCTTTCATGAAGCAAACAGCCTGAGGACAGTGGTGCCCTCAACAATTATATCAGGAAGATCACCCCACTGATATAGTTAAATATTTTAAATAAACAAGACCTGTAATCCTAGCTATACTTTCTTTTCTCTAAGAAGTTCACTTTAAGGCAAAGTTTCAGAATTAATGCTCTTCTTCATGTCACCTTTTCTCTTTACCCATGGCTGGGGGTTCCTGTCTGGTCTTGGCAGGATCATGTAGCACTGAGGAGCAAACCTGCATCCCAGTAACCCCAGGATGGAGGCCAGGACACAGCCTCTGTGGTCCTCCTTTGGTGCTCTGGTAGGCAGGCAGGAAGGACACCCAGATACTGCAGAACACCAGCATCCTGCATGTGAGGACTCGGCCTCACTGAAGGTGTCAGGGAGGTTCCTGGTTGCAAAAGCAACAGAGAAGCTGACTGAGGCTAGGATGCTCATGTAGCTTGGGACCCAGTAGAAGGTGGTGGCTGAGCCCTTTTTACACTTTATGCTCATGAGTCCAGGCTGGGGCTGCAGGTCTGTGTCTGGGAAGTGAGGAGAGTTCACCAGCCACACTCCACAGAGCATCTGTGGGACCAGGGAGCTGATGAGAATGAAGGAGTTAGAGGCTCCAGGCCCCATGCACTGCCTGGCTCTGCTCTCTGGCCCCGTGGCCACGAAAGCCAGAACTACGGTGAGGGTCTTTGCGAAAATGGTGGGAAGAGCTACTGTGAACACAACCCCAAAGGTCGTTTCTC
This sequence comes from Phoca vitulina, assembly GCF_004348235.1. NCBI lineage: Eukaryota > Metazoa > Chordata > Mammalia > Carnivora > Phocidae > Phoca > Phoca vitulina. The sequence goes on from NW_022589790.1 coordinate 1,867,764, forward strand.
AGAGGAGGCAGGTCACTGTGGAAGGATAACCGGTGAAGAGCAAGGAGCAAGAAGAGGAAGCAGAGGGTCAGGACAATGTGCAGAATAAAGCTGAGAGACTGATGATTGGCTTTCACCATGGGAGTGTTCCGATGCCTCACAAAGACCCCCAGAACCAGAGCTGTGAGGAGAGAGAAGGAAAGAGCCGGGCGGGGCCCAGGTCGTTCCCAGGGGTTCTCCCATGGTCAGGAAGATGGTGGCCCGGGGGAGGCAACCGTCTCTCCCCTTGTTTGGGTGCTGGTCCTCCGGGCACCTCTCACACTGGTCCAAGTCTGAAAGGGACAGGAGGGTGTATAGCAGGGATGGGTTCAGGGCGCCTGGGGGGCTCAGTCGGTTGAGCGTCTGCCTTCAGCTCAGGTCATGATTCCAGGGTCCTGGGATCGAGTCCCGTATGGGGCTCCCTGCTCAGCACAGTCTGCTTCTCCCTCTGACCCTCCCCTCACTTGTGCTCTCTCGATCTCTCTCTCTCAAATAAATAAATAAAGTCTTAAAAAGAAAAGGGAATGGGTTCAGAAATAGTACTCTGATTCCAGCTGAAGAGCCAAGCACTAATATCCTAATATTTGTGTAGCTTCTTGTCAGCGACTTCTTTCTTTCACACACATATCCTCGTTTGGTCTTATACTCTGAGAAGCCAAAGCATGAGGCCCTGATAGTCACCGGGCGGAGTAACAGCTTTACCCTGTTGCTCTTGTTCAAGGGCTTGTGAACTCCCATCATTTTGCCTTTTAGGGATAAACACCTTTATCCCCCACAGGAGAGACTGAATAAGGACAGTTTGTGGATTAGCAGATTTTTTTCCTAGTTCTGTTTTTACACTGAAAAGATTTGTTCTTAGGATGCCTGGGTAGCTCAGTGGGTAAAACATCTGACTCTTGATTTTGGCTCAGGTCATGATCTCAGGGTGTGAGATCGAGCCCGACTTCCGGCTCCACACTGAGTCCAGAGTCTGCTTAAGATTCTCTCTCTCTCTCCCCCTCTGCCCCTCCCCCCACTCGTGTACTCTCAATATAAATAAATAAATAAATAAATAAAATCTTTGTTAAAAAAAGGAAAAGATTTGTTGGCTTTCCATAGGGATATGAATCCATCAATTGGACAATTTTCATCTCTCTGAACTTCACAATCTGTGACAAGTTTTCCATGAGCTCTTCTCTAACGGGCATTGAGCCAAACATTTTTACAAACTCTTTCACTTAAAAAAAAAAAAAAGCGACCAGTAGGTGTGGGGGTTAAGTTAAGCAGCTTTATCCCAATTGCATAAAGAAAAAGCTGATGCTTTCAAAGGTCAAGGTATCAGTCTAAGTCAATGGCTTGAATTTGCTGTTAGAAAAAAGTCCCCAAACCTTAATAATGCCCTACAAGGCCCTAAATGATATGGACTGGCCTGTCTCTTCTTGTCTCACCCTGTACCACCTCTCTAGCCCTCCCTCAGTTCCAACAGAGGAGACTTCTAGGTCCTCGGAAGAGTCACACTGTCTCCCCTTCAGGTTTTTACACCTGCCAATCCCTGTGCTGGGAAAGCTAGAAAGTTCACTTAGGTAGCTCCCACTTAGTTCATTTTAATGTTACTTCCTAAAAGAAAAGCATTCCCTGCCAAGAAAGACCCATCCATGTGACTTTACCTGTGTTATTTTCTGGCCTCATTGTTCTCTGTACAATTCACTTCACGTCCCTCATCACAGTATTATGGTTACATACTTGTGGGGTTGTTTGATTAACGCCAATCTCTACAGAAAGGTAAAGTGCATAAATTTAGACATCATTCCTCATTTCACACCGTATTATCCCCAGAACGTAGCTCAGTGCTTGGCACATAGTAGATGTGACAAGTATGTCTTTAGAGAATGTATGAATCAGCCCTCTGGTTCTCAGAATTACACTGATGGCTTTCCTGGATCTCCCTCTTATAGATGGCTAAGATTGTGGGATCTGGCTCTTTTAATAAATCTTTTTGCATCCAGTACATCCTTCTTTATGTATATGTTCTGTTGGTTCTGTCTCTCTGGCAACGCTGACCAATACAGATGGCATTACCAAAAACAGGAAAAAAAAAACAGAAAATAACAATTGTTGATGAGGATGTGGAGAAATTGAAACTCTTGTCCATTGCTGGCAGAATGTAAAATGGTGCAGATGCCTTGGAAAAGTGGTATGGTTCCTATGGAAAATGGCATAGTGGGTCCTCAAAAAATTACATATAAAATTACCGTATGATCTACCAATTCACTTCTGGGTATATGCCCAAGAATTAAAAGTATAATGGTGGTTGCCAGGGGCTGGAGGAAGAGAGAGCAATGGAGAGTTACTGTTTCAGCTGGGGAAGATTAAAAAGTTCTGGGGATGGATGGTGGTGATGTTTGTACAATAGTATAAATGCACTTAGACCACTGAGCCACGCTACCTGCGTAACAACATAAATATACTTAATGATACTGAACTGTATACTTAAAAATCGTTCAGATGGTAAATGTCGGCCATGTGTATCTTACCACAGTAAAAATCATGAACTACAAAGAAACCATATAGTTCTAAGCCAAATAGGTCTGGTGCCTGGCCCACCATTTCAGATGGAATCTTGCCTTCCAGGGATCAGATCCCACACTGGCTGTCTTCTATTGATCCTACTTCCGATCTGATCAGGAAGATGCCAGGCAGAGCCCAGGCCACAGCCTGCACAGCACTGTGGACAATATAACTACGCACAGACATGGTTGCTTCAAAATACTGTAGGGGAATCATGTCCAAAGAAGGATCCAGGGAGCGTTCCTATTCCTCCAGTGGCGCCGCCACCTCTGAGCACCCAAGAGCTGCGTGCCAGAAACTCTTCTGAAAAAATGTTCTCTGGGTATTTAGAAGAACGGACTCTCCTGAGGACTGTCCCAGATTCAGGCATATCTCCTCTGTGATGAGAAAATATCAGAGTCCCATGAAAACCATAACCACTCTGAAACGTGGGCCTCGGAGCAACGTCCCAGTGAGGGCAGATGATCCACACCTTCGCTATTCTTGCATATGGGGCTGTGAAGATCTCACAGTCACCAGGGAATCTGTACCTCCATGAACGGCAACCATTGTAGCTGTTGGTTCTGTTGTTCCGATCAATAGATTATCAAACCCCTCCTCGTGGCATCTCTCACTAACAGAGAGAGTGTCTGAAAAGGCAACACCGATCCCTCTCTTGACCATTTCTTCTCTCCATGCTGAGAGACACTGTTCACCTATCCTGTCATCTGAGGCAGCAAGTCCCACCCAGGTCCATCCAAAATGAGCATCAGCTGGCCCATGGCCTGGGGCAAGGAGTCATCTTTGGGGTCCAGATGATAAAAGGATGGGTATTGGACTTTGTTACTCTGCATGGGATCATAGGGGCCATATATGATCTGAATGGGAAAGAAAGAAAAGCCATTTGGGGTTTTAAATAAGTAGAAATTAATTGCAATGAAATAATTATTGCAATGAAATTAAAATAGCCCTTCTTGGCCCTTCCTATAAGTAGATTTAAAATATTGTGAAATTCATTTTAAATTAGGTATTACTAGTTCAAAAGAGGAGAGCAATATAATCAGCCTAAGGGTCATGTACCCACCCTTCCTTTCTTCTTTGAAAGTCAAATGCTGAGGTACAGAATTTTCTGGCATCCCAGGTATCTCTACCGCAACACATGCCAAAGGAGTCTGTGAACTCCGCATCACCTGGAGAAACCTGCAGAGCTCAAGAAGTGCCCTATCTGGACAAATGGAGTGAGATGGCATCTCCAATAAGAGATGCTGACTCATGGTCTCCTCTGACAGCTGTGATTTGACATAGTCCTATCCCTTCCAAACAGCCACCTCACAGAGTTTTCCAGAATCTTCTTATCCCTTTGGTAGGCATTGTTGGGCAAAGATCAGAGCAAATTCTAGAGCCAGTACCTGCTGGAAGTGTTTGTGGAGCCACCTGCAGGAAGAGGACAGAATCCTAAATCTGCTCTGAACTTTCAAGGGACTGTAACTTCTAGTTGGACCAAATCTCCTGGCCAGAGTTCAGGGGGTCTCTAATGGGGGCAACAGCTTCCCCAGTACCTTTATGTGCATATGGGTCCACTTAATTCTCTTGGATATTGCAACCTCACTTCCATGTGTTCATGTGTCCTCAATAAGCTGCCAGACCACCATGAACTTGGTAAGGTCCTTTATGATTTCAGGGAATACTAGGACCAAGGAGATAACTTACACAGGGATTCAAATGGAGAATTAAAACATTTATTAGAATGCTTGAGTGCTCTTGGGAGTGCAGAAGGGTGCAGCCCTTATGGAAACAGCATAGTGATTCCTCAAAAATTAAATGTAGAATTACTGTATGATTCAGCAATTCCACTTCTGAGTATATATTCAAAAGAATTGAAAGCAGGGTCTCAAAGAGATATTTGTACACCCGTGTTCATAGCAGCATTATTCGCAGTGGCCAAAGGTGGATGAAGGGATAAGCAAAACGTGGTATATACATGCAAGGGAGCATTATTCGCCCTAAAAAGTAGGACATTCTGGGGCATCTGGGATGGAGCCTGGCATCAGGCTCCCTGCTCCAGTGTGGAGTCCCCTTTTCCCTCTTCCCCTCGCCCTGCTCATGCTTGCACATGCTCTCTCTCCCTCTCTCTGAAATAAATAAGATCTTTAAAAAAAAGGACATTCTGACACATGCTATAATATGGATGAAACTTGAAGACATTCTCCTAAGTGAAATCAGCCAGAGTCACAAAAAGACAAATACTGTATGATTCCACTCATATGAGATATCTCAAGTAGTCAAATTCATAGAGCCAGAAGGCAGAATGGAGGTTGTCAGAGGCTGGAGGAGGGGAGAATGGGGAGTTAGTGTGGAACAGATAGAGAGTTTCAGGTTTGCAAGATGAAAAGAGTTCTGGAGATGGATGGAGGGAATGGCTGCACAACAATGTGAATCACACTTAAACCTAGTTACGGTGGTAAATTTTATGTTCTGTGTTTTGTACCACGAGTTTTAAAATGTTTCCCTCTTAAACAGATATTTGTAGTGATGTTTCTCACATGGACTACCTTCGTGCACTCATCTGGAACCATAATCTGCTCTACAGAGAGTCTGAGGGATGCTGGTACAGTGTAGAAGGCAGGAGACAAAGGAGCAGGACAGTGTGGTGGTTAAGAACATGGGTCCCGAAGCCTTCTGCTGGTGTGCGGATCTCATGTCTGCCCTTATCAAGCCCCCTAATTTCAGTGTGCCTCTGTTTCCTCATCTGTAAAATGGGAATAGTAATAGTGCTTGGTGAGACTGAAATCAGTTAATATTTGTAAGACTCTCAGAAGAGTTAGTGCCTAGTTCATGGTGATACAGAATAGCCATCTACTCCTTCTGAGGCTCATCTGTTGATCCTTGTGAGGTAGTGAAGACACTTGACTTTTAAGTGCATGCTTGAGTCTCTCCTGATGATGGAATCTTGTTGTCGGAACTGGGACACATCCTTCAGATGTGCTTCTGATATTGGGCTTTGTGGTGTAACTGCCCTCAGACATTGATGGATGCACCATCAGGGGCATCCACTTGGGGCTCATCTGCAAGCAGATCCTCACCCAGCTCCCTGATCACCCCCACCCAGGAACAAGTGTTATCTCACCTGTGAACCCCAAATGTGGGAGGCACATGTGAGCAGGGAGCATGCTTTTTCCACCCATCGTTGTACGTCTGGCGTCTGGCAGGGAGAGGCTAACATGTCATCCGTGCTCAGTAAATAGGTTTGAATGAATTAAAGAAGGAATGTTTTAAAAGGAAGCAGCCTTCAATAGGGTGATCATGTACAGTCTCACAACAGAGTTTCTGAGAAAAGACTGTGGAGTAAAAAAGAGAAGTTCAAGGTCTAGACCACATACAAGGAACGTGCAATGACAAAAGGAAGAAAAATAGAATTTTGCCATTAGGGAGATTTGTGCTCCCAACTACAATGAAGAAACTCTCTGGTTTCTACTGGGGTAGAGCATATGACTTAGGTCTAAAATCTGCTTCTTCCTCCCTTACACCCACAAACATACCATAGCCTGGTTACAAGAGTTGGAAGCCATTAAGAGCCAGGACACTCAAGCAAAAATAGTAACATGCATCAGCTGATGAATGCACAGTATAATTCAATTGCGGAGCTGTAGTTGATTGCCAAGGAGGACGGACTAGAGGAGTACTGACAAAAAGAAAAGCCATCAATCTATTTATTTCTCCCTGTTTATATTGGTAATCTCTCAGAGAAGAAAACCGAAGGATTTCCCACTGACTTCCAAGAACATCCCGACATCCCTGCAGAATCCTGCCCAAATTCTAGATTACATCTTCATTCCTCCTCCATTCACGTTGAGATGCTCATTGCTGCTGGAGCAATTCACCACACTGCCAGTCAAAATGCAAGTTCCCTAGCATCAGCCCAGCCCTCAAAACTGCCTCCTACAGACACACAGTAAGCTTTGCTTCCTTTATTGGTTTTTTTGAAAGCTTCATTACCTTCCTCAGACCCTGTACCTTCTGCCTCCCCAACCCCTCAGCACATCACTTTCACCTTGCTTTATTAAGAACATGCAGGCTGGGGGCGCCTGGGTGGCTCAGTCGTTAAGCATCTGCCTCGGCTCAGGTCATGATCTCAGGGTCCTGGGATTGAGCCCCGCATCAGGCTCCTTACTCCGCAGGAAGCCTGCTTCTCCCTCTCCCACTCCCCCTGCTTGTGTTCCCTCTCTCACTGTGTCTCTGTCTGTCAGAAAATAAATAAAATCTTAAAAAAAAAAAAAAGAACATGCAGGCTGGCGGAAAGAATTCCCTCCATATCCTCTTATCCACACAGATTTCCCTGGCTGTGCTCTCAAGTGATATCTCTCCTGTTTAAGGACAGAAGCACTGCTCTTCCTCTCTGGACACTTTGCATCTCATTTCATCCCAATGTCCCACTGATCTGGCCACACCAGCCATAACCTTCCCTCTCCCACCTCACTGCCCTCCTCCCTTCAGTATTATTTCACTATTATAAACACAGACACATCTCTCCCATCTTTAAAATAATAAGATTCTATTTGCTATCATATTTGTTTTCATTGTCCTAAGTCCCAAGCTTTTAGAAATCATCATTTCCACTATCTCTTTCTATAAACTAATCTCTTATCATTTTCTCAACCCTACTGAAATAGGTCTTTTAATCCAACTCAACCCAATGGAAAATACCGCCCCCCCTTCTTTTTCCTTTTGGAAATCTGGGAGCACATAATTGGGTTAATAATGGTCTTTGGTCTGTCCATAACACTGAGAAAAAAAAAAGGAAACAAATTTTTTGCTGAATGACTGAGTCCTCATTGAAATAGGGATTCCAAGAACTTAATAATAGACACATGGAATATGGGAATGGAGAGACAGGATGTTGACAGAGAAGAGAGAAGGGGGTCGGGGGAGGAACACAGGCATGTAGACTCCTTTATTGCCCTGGTTTTCCATTTGTGCCTTCAAATCAAGGTTGTTGGGGAGGAAAATATTTCCTTTACTTTTTAAAGGTTCTTGCGGCTGGCCTAAGAATTAAATTGGCATGAGACGGATTAATAGGAGAAAATCCAATTAATTTCCTAAGTATGAGAACCCCACATACATGAGAGGTTCCAAAGCAGAAAGGCAAATGAGGTATATATGCCATCCTGAGCTAAGAACGGGACAGGGCCTGGGGCTTCAAAGGGGAGGAGGGCAACTCACAGGGCAATAAGAAGAACTGGTATTTGATCATTAGATATTTGCCCTGTCATATAGACAGTTCGTTCAGATAAAATTTATCTCTTGTAATAACTCTAATTCTGGGAAAGACCCCATTTAGAGTCTTCTAAGTATTTAAGTAGCAGGGAAAGTTTCTCTTAAGCCCACAGGGTCTCAATTGTCTTCAACTCAAAATAGTCCATATGCCAAAGTGGTGCATTTTGGGGAGACTTGCTCTTGAACTCCTTCAAGGTCAATCATGAAGCCTCCCTCTGCCTCTTCCATACCTCAGAAATGGCAGAAGATGAGTAATCAATCTACCAGAAGTTTTGAACTGTCTTTTGCAGAGAGCTGAACACATGCTCTAATTAGGTTCCAGAATTCTTACCATGTTGGTTTGACTCATAAACCTCTCTTAGTGCTAGGTGCCAGATTTGTTTTCCCTTGTTTCTCCCCCACCTTTCTGTTCAGAGACTGGGAGCCTGTAATAACACGTTTCCCCCTCCCCTCTGTTACCCTGCAACCTGAACTGCCATCCTAGGGCACATCCTTTCCCTTAAGATGAAGAAAATAGTGAAAATACTAAAAATTCTAATAACACAGATTGTACCTGGAGATGGAATGCTGTGCATGTAAAGAAAACAACAAACACTTGCAGAGGACTTGCATGCCAGACATAGTTCTAAGTTCCTGTGTGTACATCAAAACCCTTAATCCTTGCAACTACTCCTGGTGGGCAGTATTAATATCTCCATGTTACAGACGAGTACTGAGGCACAGGGAAGTTCAGTAATTAAGAGTAATTAAGAAATTCAGTAATTGTGTATATTGTGTAATATACACAGTAACCACGAAAGACAGGAGTTGAACCCAGGCGGGATGGGGTTAGAATGCATGGTCTTCACCATTCAGCTATGCTGCTTTCCAATAAATATTAGGGGAAATTATTAATTATATATAAAATTAATATTTACTTTATGTATTTATTATAATAACATTTTAATAATAAGTTATGTATTTATATATTATATATAACATAATTATAATTACATTGAAATATAAGCTATGAAGATTATATCTATTATAAGTATTTATAAATATAAAAATACTAAAAATACTTATTACATATTATGTAACAAATTATATAAGTAATAAATAAAATATTGATTTTATTGAATAATATATTTAACTAATAATTAAATATGTTAAATATTAGAGGAATATATGTATTAAAAATATACATTTAATATGTATATTAAATCAACAGGTACACATATCAAATTAAAACTATGATTAAAGATAGAAAATTGAGGAGGGGCACCTGGGTGGCTCAGTTGGTTGAGTGTCCGACTCTTGATTTCAGCTCAGGTCATGATCTCAGGGTCTTGGGATCAAGCCCCGTGTCAGGAATCTATGCTCAGCGGAGAGTCAGCTTGAGATTCTCTCCCTCTCCCTCTGCCCCTCCCCCTGCTCACACACGTGTATGTGTGCATGTGCTCTTTCTCTCTCTCTCTCTGTCTCAAATAAATAAATAAATCTTAAAAAAAAGAAATTTGAGGAAACACAGAAGGCTGGGAAGACAAGGCAAGGGCAACATAGTGGGACGGTAACAAATATGCAACTAGAGAGGGTCTAAGGGAGATGCAGAACCATCTGCAGACAACTAGTTTCTCTCTCTTTCCATCACTACCATGTCCCCCACCTCTCCCCTGGCCTCCCCATATCAGAGGCCAATCCACTGTCTTCACCAGGTTTACACAGTGTTCGTGCCATACATGTCAAAATTGCTCAGGAAATAACTGGCAAGTCTCTTACCTCAACAGTGGTGATTAGCAACTCAGCCGAGCTACAGCTGAATTGACCTGCCCCTTTCCAACTTTCAACCCAACACCAACGCCAATGTGAGGGTTTTATCCAAGTAGTGCAATTGCTGGGTCATAGGGTAGCTCTATTTTCAACTTTCTGAGGAACCTCCACACCAACTCAATTCTGACACCTTCTACCCAGAGGTAGCATCAGATCCCACAGGGTAAGGGTCCCTCCTATAAGACTGTCCCTACTTGAGACACCAGTGATAAATCTGGGTTGTTACCTATGCTTCTGACTAACTGGCTTTAAATTGGAGGTTCGGAGGACCCCTCCTCAGGTTCTGTTAATTTGCCAGAGTGGCTCACAGAACTCCGAGAAACGTTTTACTTAGTAGATCACCAGTTGATTGTAATAGGATAGAACTCAGGTGCTGCCAATTGGAAGACAGGTGTGAAAGGATTTCAATCTAAAAGGAAACAGGAGGTATGAAATGGAGAATCTCATACAGGTGTCCTCAGCATAACAAAACTTAACCGAGAGACTGATTTCCTGTAAATGCCTGATTTACAGAAGACTGAAACTTACCTCCTTGACTGATGACTATCTGCCAAGAATCTCTCCCCATCCTCAAACCAGTGTACTCACTGGTTGGACTCTGACAGGACTCCCCTTCTTTGTGCTCCTTGCGCAAAAGACAGCCCACCCCAAACCCTCAGCGGATTCACTTGCAGCTTGCATTTCCTGAATTGCAATCCCTCTGCTATTCTTGAATAAACTTGATTTCTGGAGCTTGTCTCAGTTTACCTCTTTATTTGGGTTGACAGATGCAGGGGGCAAGGTATGGGAAAAAGGCATGGACCTTCCCTGCACTCTTCCCACACCTCCACCTGTTCACTAGCCTGCAAGCTCTCCAAACCCCGTCCTTTTGAGTTTTTAGGGAGGCTTCATGACATAGACATATCTGATTAAATCACTGGCCATTGGTGACTGAACTCAATCTCCAGCGCTCTGCCCTCCCGAGGTCAGTTAGAGGGAGAGGTTGAGGCTGAAAGTTTCAACCCTTTAATCATTTGGTTGGCTCCAGTGGTACCCACCACCCCATCCTCAGGTGCTTTCCCAGAGTCGTCTCATTAACATAACAAAAGGCATCTTTATAGCTCCCTCCTCACAGGAAATTCCAAGGATTTTTTAAAAATTTAAATTCAATTAATTAACATATAATGTATTATTTGTTTCAGGGGTACAGGTCTGTGATTCATCGGTCTTATATAACACCCAGTGCTCATTACAACACATACCCTCCCCAGTGTCCATCACCCAGTTACCCCATCCTTCCCAACCCCCTCCCCTCCAGCAACTCTGTTTGTTTCCTAAGATTAAGAATATCTTGGGGCACCTGGGTGGCTCAGTCCTTGAGTGTCTGCCTTTGGCTCGGGTCATGATCCCGGGGTCTTGGGATCGGGCCCCGCGTTGGGCTCCCTGCTCAGCGGGAAGCCTGCTTCTCCCTCTCCCACTCCCCCTGCTTGTGTTCCCTCTCTCGCTGTGTCTCTCTCTGTCAAATAAATAAA
>NW_022589790.1:1878911-1905147 GCF_004348235.1 Phoca vitulina
GCTTGTGTTCCCTCTCTCGCTGTGTCTCTCTCTGTCAAATAAATAAATAAAATCTTTAAAAAAAAAATCTCTCATGGTTTGTCTCCCTCTCTGGTTTCGTCTTATTTCATTTTTTCCTCTCTTCCCCTATGATCCTCTGCCTTGTTTCTTAAATTCCATGTATCAGTGAGATCATATGATAATTGTCTTTCTCTGATTGACTTATTTCTCTTAGCATAATACCCTCTAGTTCTATCCACATCATTGCAAATGGCAAGATTTCATTTTTTTTGATGGCTGAGTAATATTCTATTATATACACACACACACACACACACACACACGACCTCTTCTTTATCCACTCATCAGTCGATGGACATCTGGGCTCTTTCCATAGTTTGGTTATTGTGGACATTGCTGCTATAAACATTGGGGTGCAGGTGTCCCTTCGGATCACTACATTTGTATCTTTGGGGTAAATACCCAGTAGTGCAATTGCTGGGTCATAGGGTAGCTCTATTTTCAACTTTCTGAGGAAACTCAACACTGTTTTCCAGAGTGGCTGCACCAGTTTGCATTCCCACCAACAGTGTAGGAGGGTTCCCCTTTCTCTGCATCCCCACCAACATCTGTCATTTCCTGACTTGTTAATTTTACCCATTCTGACTGGTGTGAGTGGTATCTCATTGTGGTTTTGATTTTTATTTCCCTGATGCTGAGTGATTTTGAGCACTTTTTCATGTGTCTGTTAGCCATTTGGATGTCTTCTTTGCAGAAATGTCTGTTCATAGCTCCCTCCTCACAGGAAATTCCAAGGATTTTAAGAGCTCTTTGCCAGGAACAGGGATGAAGACCAAATATATATTTCTTACTCTACATCACAACGCCACACCTTTATCGACAGAAGCTGGGCTAGCAGCACAGACTGATCCCAGCCTACTCCATGCAAATCAATAAACACCATTATAATCATATCCTTTTACTGCCTGGAAGGAGTGAGGTAGGCCACCTGCATGTGACTTTACACATGGCTGCCCACGACAGCCATCACCCAGCAGCTGGCTCCCCTCCTGCCGCCCAGCACACTAGCACAGAGCCCAGAGACTTAGGAGGGGGGATGTGGGGGTAGCTGATGTTCAACACTGGGGAGCGCCGCCCTAGAACCTCATGATTGGCTTCACAAGCTATTCTAACCCTGGTCATAGAGGAGGAAACAGAGCCGCTATGTGAAAGGGCCAGGAGGAGAATGGGACAGTTTGAATTCATGTTGGGTGCAAAGAACTGAGGACTGACTCTGAGGGGCCACAGGGTAGGGGAGAACCACAGACCCTCCTGGCTGCCCCTCTGCAAGCCCTGGGAGAAAACCAGCCCAAACAATCCCATTCAAAAAAGGGCAAATGACTTGAATAGATGTTTCTCCAAAGAGCACACGCAAATGGCTTAATAAGCACATGAAAAGAGGTTCAACATCCCTAATCATTAGGGAAAGAAAAACTGTAAGATACCACTTTACACCCATTAGGATGCCTACTATCCAAAAAACAAAACAAAACAAACACACAGAAAACAATAAGCGTTGGCAAGAATATGGAGAAATTGGAACACTTGTGCACCATTGGTAGGAAGGTAAAATGGTGCAGCCACTGTAGAGAACAATGTGGTGGTTCCTCAAAAAATTAAAAACAGAACTACCGGGACGCCTGGGTGGCTCAGTCGGTTAAGCGTCTGCCTTCGGCTCAGGTCGTGATCCCAGGGTCCTGGGATCGAGTCCCGCATCGGGCTCCCTGCTCCGCGGGGAGCCTTCTTCTCCCTCTGCCTCTCTCTCTCTCTCTCTGTCTCTCATGAATAAATAAATAAAATCTTTAAAAAAAAAAAAAAAAAACAGAACTACCATATGATTCAACAGTTCCACTTCTGGGTGTTTACCCAAAAGATTTGAAAACAAGGACTCAGAGAGATATTCATACACCTGTGTTCATAGCAACGTTATTCAGAACAGCTAAATCATGGAAGCAATGCAAGTGTCCATCAAAGGATGAATGGATAGGCAAAATTATGCATATATATGCAAAGGAATATTATTCAGACTTAAGGAAGAAAATTCTGCAGCATGCTACAACATGGATGAGCCTTGAGGATGTTATGCAAATAAGCCAGTTACAAAAAGACAAATACTGTATGACTTCACTTTTAAGAAAGACTTAGAGAGGGGCGCCTGGGTGGCTCAGTCCTTGAGCATCTGCCTTTGGCTCAGGTCATGATCTCAGGGTCCTGGGATCAAGCCCCACGTCGGGCTCCCTGCTCAGCAGGAAGCCTGCTTCTCCCTCTCCCACTCCCCCTGCCTGTGTTCCCTCTCTCGCTGTGTCTCTCTCTGTCAAATAAATAAATAAAATCTTTAAAAAAAAAAAAAGACTTAGAGAAATCAAAATTATAGAGACAGAAAGTAGAATGGGCTGGGGGAGGGAAAATGGGGAGTTAATGTTTAATGGGTGGAGATTCAGTTTTACAAGATGAAAAGCATTATGGAGATGATGGTGGGGATGGCTGCACCAACGTCATGAATGTATTTAATTCCACTGAACTGTATACTTCAAAATGGTTAAGATGGTAAATTTCAGGTCATGTGTCTTTTACCACAATAAAAAAATTGGGGAAAAAAAATCGAGGTATCCTGAATTGGGTACAGGAGTGGATACAAAGAAGGAGGTTCTGGGTTCCTTGGATAATGATAACTTATAATGAGCTGAACTGAGGAAACAAACGTGTGTTGAGATTTGCAGCCGGCTCTGTGGTGAGAACTGGTGAGTCATTTCTGGTTGTGGTTTCCTGCACATGAAGCACTCACAGGACATGAACGGATCATAAATTAAAGCTCAACATCACTGGGGGCCTCTAGTGCCCTCTCCCTGATGGAAGCAGGTGCAGGGCCAGACTGGCGGAGTCCTCCCAGGGAGCAGCCAGGAAATCAGGACTGTGTCTGGGAATTCACCCTCCAGGGTCTGCTCTCTGCAGCTGGGGCCCCAACAGACACCATCCTTCCTCATAGGCAACTTCCACCTCGCACTAATGAGCCACTAGGGGCCAGCTCTTCGCAAGCAATTGAAACAACTTGCAGAGAAAAGTTTGATTTTAGCTCATTGAATGTTGAAAGAGAGGCTCATTCCTCTTCCCAGCACATTTCCTCTGACACTGCTCTCCCCGGGGGAGCAGGGACCGCTCCATGTCATGGCCATTGCAGTGAGATGTCTTCCAGGTTCATGAAACCATCTCCCTCCAACTTGTGCTTCAAGTGTCTGCTCCACGGCCACGCCAGCCATGGAGTCTTCCAGGAGAGCCTGGTACTGTCTCTTAGGAGCTGAAGCCTTTCCCTGAGTATTGCAAGTCACCGTCCTGCCTGTAGGAACTTGTCGCCCTGTGCTTGAGGGCAGGAGCTAAGCTTCACATGGACTTTGTCTCACATGTCAGTCGGCCTTCAGCAGATGACTTTGTTCCAGCCATGACCTTCTGTCTTCTATTTACCTTTTGTCGATGAAAGTTGGTGTTGTCTAACTGATGAACTCTGACCTCTAATAAATCTGGTTATCTAGTTTGACTTTTCATGTGGGAGCCACAAGGAGGAAATCAGCGTCTTGCCAAAACCATTTTCAGAACAGGCCATCTTTTATTTCCTCGAAACTTCAGGCATCTCATGTTGTCAGTCAAAAACTACTGGGTCGGGCTCATTATAATTTTTAAATGTGAGATATGAGTGATATTTCAGCACAACCCCACCTTTGGTTTGTTGTTGTTTTCTTAGAAATATTTTTAAATTCAATGAAAAATACGCACATAAAAGAATGACCAGATTATGGAGAAGAAATAAGATGCTAATGTTATAGTTTGAGTTCCTGGATCCAGCTGAACCTGAAGACCTACCTTTGGGTTTTGCAATCCCATGAGCCAATAAGCTCTCATTTTTGACTGGGCCAGTTTGAACTGTTTTTTTTTTTTAATTTAATTTAATTTTATTATGTTATGTTAGTCACCATACAATTCATCATTAGTTGTTTTTTTTTTTAAGATTTTATTTATTTATTTGACAGAGAGAGACACAGCGAGAGAGGGAACACAAGCAGGGGGAATGCAGGAGGGAGAAGCAGGCTTCCTGTGGAGCAGGGAGCCCAACACAGGGCTCGATCCCAGGACCCTGGGATCGCATGACCTGAGCTGAAGGCAGACGCTTAACCAACTGAGCCACCCAGGTGCCCCGTAATCCTTGATTTTTAAAATGTCAGCAAATAGGAAATATCTTGTAGAACATTAAGGGTCTAAACCAAGTAAACACACCAGCAGGCAGTGTCTGGGTTGTTCCTCTGGTCTACAGTAGTCACATGCCCTGGATCACATAGACCAGATTCATAATTCCTCCTCATTCATATATTCGAGGAAATTCCTGTTGGCACAGAACCTTGGGCTTGCCTATGACTCCACCCTGCCTGCCTTCCACTCTGCTCTTAGAAACACCTGCAGGGGCACCTGGGTGGCTCAGTTGGTTAAGCCTCTGCCTTTGGCTCAGGTCATGATCCCAGAGTCCCTAGACTGAGTTCCGCGTTGGGCTCCCTGCTCAGTGGGGAAGTCTGCTTCTCCCTCTTGTGTGCGCTCTCTCTCTCTTAAATAAATAAAGCTTTAAAAAAAAAAAAGAAACACCTGCTATTTTCTTTGCTTAAATGCATTCATTAATCACAACAAAACATTTCTCATTAGCCTGGTGTCCACATATTTTCTACGGGTCGATTTTGGTGTGCAATACGTTTCTGAAAGTTCATTCTTCTATTTGATGGCTTTGTTGAGCACTGACCATGTGCTGCAGATTGTTATGGGCACTGGGCACATGACAGGGAATGGCGTGGACACAACCCTGTTCTCAGGAGGGCATGGCCTCATGGGGAAAACCCATCATAAAAGAGTTAACAAATGATATAACCTCCCACAGAGTTACAAAGGTGACAAATCAACCATGAGAAGGTCTGGGTGGAGAGAAATGCTGGGACAAGAAGAGCCCGTGCAAAGGCCCTGTTTTGAGGCAGGAAGGGCATGCAGTCAGATAAGCAGGCAGGAACCAGGGCAGGAAGTCCTTTCTAGAGAGGACATGCTGGCTGGGTTGAGGTCAAAGATTCAGTGACACTGCCCTCAGTACGCTGCGCCGGAGGGACGGGGTGGGTCCTCTCTAGTGGGATGGGGGAGGCACAGGCTCTGGATTCAAAGTGGGTTCAAAGTCTCCTTTGCCACTTCCTACTCATGTGGTCCTGAGCAAGCTACATATATTGAGTCTCAGCTATTTCATCTGAAAAGCGGGAATCATGAGAGTACCTATTTTGCGGGGATTAAGAGAGATCGTGCATGAAACTCCTTAGCACGGTGGTACATAATAAGCACTTGATAAAAAGCAGCAATTACTATGGGTACAAAATTCTGGTCATGTATCCAATCACAAATGACCTTTGATCTGATTCTTCACATACAGCAAGACCAGGCTCTGCTGGGATTTTGTCCTCCCCCTTGTGTGTGTAGCCTGTCACCTCCCTGAGCCACAGTGGGATGTCCAGGGGGAAGGAGAATGGGACAGGAGTCACCGAGTTCCTCCTGCTTGGCATCACCAGTGACCCGGAGCAGCGGCAAGTCCTCTTCTGGCTCTTCCTGTGTATGTACCTGGTCACCGTGGCCGGGAACACACTCATCATCCTCGTCATCGGCTCTGATCCCCACCTGCACACTCCCATGTACTTCTTCCTTACCAATCTCTTCTTTGCTGACATCTGCTTCACCACCAACCTGATCCCCAAGCTGTTGGTCAGCCACGTAGCAGGAACGTGGACGATCTCTTACCCCCACTGCCTGACCCAAATGTACTTCCTCATCTCCTTTGCCAACCTGGACACCTTTTTGCTGGCGGCCATGGCACTGGACCGTTACGTGGCCATCTGCTACCCCCTGCGGTACCACACCATCATCACCCCCCAGCTCTGTAGGGGACTGACCACACTCACGTGGACATGCTCAGGCCTCATCTCTCTGGTCCACACACTCCTCATGAACAGACTGACGTTCTGCTCCTCCGCCCGGGAGATCGCACACTTCTACTGCGACGCCTACCTGCTGATGAAGATTGCCTGCTCAGACACGTGGGTCAATCAGCACGTGTTCCTGGGCGCCGTGGTCCTGTTTGTGGCCCCCTGTGCGCTCATTGTGGTCTCCTACATCCGCATAGCTGCAGCTGTCCTCCAGATCCCCTCCACCCCAGGAAGGCGCAAGGCATTTTCCACGTGCATCTCCCACCTGTCTGTGGTCACCCTGTTCTATGGAACTGTCCTGGGGGTATACATACGACCCCCCAACTCCTTCTCAGCCCAGGACACAGTAGCAACCATCATGTACACAGTGGTGACCCCCATGCTAAACCCCTTCATCTACAGCCTGAGGAACCAGGACATGAAGAAGGCTGTAAGAAGACTCTTCAGCAGGGGCTCCAAATCCTCTAAGTGGTGGTGAGCGCCGGGCTGATACCTGGAGAGGTCCAGGATGTCAGGAAACAAACACGATTCTGCCATCGCCTCAACAACACCAACTTCCGCACACTGACAGTAATTTTCTGAGAAGAAGAAGCCTGAAATTAGAGGAATTTTTAATGTATTCTATCTTTGAGAAACTCGGGCTCCTTCCAGCTCTCTCCTCTAATGATAGGGTGGGGCTATCAACCCCATGCTTCCAAGGTGGCTGCTGGGGCTCCATCCATCTCTTCCTGTCGCAGGCAGGATGAAGATAGCAGGGCCAAAAGACTTGCCACTTGCAAGGGCTCTCTCAGAAGCCCCAACAGCTGCTTCTGGTTCATTTCTCAAAGGTCTCGCCCTAATAGCAAGGCAGGCTGGGAAATGTAGCTGCTATTTTTTGCTGCTGCTGCTATTGTTTTGGTTAGGCTTAGACAGGCCACCACCTTATATGAACCCAAGAGCAAGCGGTAGGTAGCTTGCTCAGGACGAATGGGTAGGCAAAGGAGACCTTGAACCCACTTTGAATCCAGAGCCTGTGCCTCCCCCATCCCACTTGAGAGGACCCGCCCCGTCCCTCTCGCGCAGCGTACTGAGGGCAGTTCTCTTAGAAAGGAAGAGGGGATGAATAGTGAACAGACAACAGGCAGGTGCGCAGCGATACTCGAGACTTATTTTGCCACATTTTATAGATATGAAGCCACACAGTTATTTTAGGAAAATAAACCTGTGTTTTACACATTGACCCCCTCTGGGTGGGGGCTGTGTCAGGAGAAACACCTGATGTCCTCCCACACTCCTGAGGCTATGACATCAGCAGAAGGATCCCACAGTTCTCCTGCACGTCCAAGGTCCCCCTGCGGGGAGCACAGCAGTAGCAGCGAAAGCAAAAGGAGCGTTCATGGCATTCGGTTATCGTGAAACTTTAATTTTTCCCAAGGAAATGGTTTGTATTTCATCTTGAATGTTTTTTGCACTGTGGAAAATTAACATTGGAAGTGTAAAAATTTATAAAAGGAAACCTCATTTAAAATGGGGGGATGCATCTGGGTGGCTCAGTCGGTTAAGCAGCTGACTCTTAATCTCAGCTCAGGTCTTCATCTCAGGATTATGAGTTCAAGCCCCAGGCTGGGCTGCACACTGGGTACCGAGCCTACTTAAAAAAAAAAAAAAAAAGAGAGGCGTCAGGAGGCCAGCAGGGGGAGCTCTCACACCCTACGCTCCTGGTCAACTGCAGCCCCTACTACTTTAGCTACTACTTTACCGCCAGCAGGAGGAAGAAAGGTTTTCCTCCTCCCCCAGCAACAGCCCAGCCAATGAGAGACCGTCACAGCTCAGCCAATGAGAAGCCACCATACTTCCAACTCCCAGTTTAACCCAATGGACCTTGTGTTTACAACAGCCCCTCCCAACGCCCCCTTTTCTCTATAAAACAGCATTCCTCTCCTTTGTTCCCCAGACTTGCCTGTGGTTTTGCAGAAGCTTGCTTGTCCCAGGTTGCAGTTCTCTACTCTGTTAAACCCATTTTTGCTGGGAAAATAGCCAGCAGTTTTATTTTTTGAAGTTAACAGGAGAAAGTTCATATTGTTCAGACATTGCACAATATTATATTGATGTAGGTGTGTGTGGTAAAATAAAGCACGAATTATTTTAAATAAATCAGACAATAAAGCTTTAGAATCCAGTATCAACGGATGGTTGTTTTTTTTTTAAGATTTTTAAGATTTTATTTATTTATTTATTTGAGAGAGAGAGAGACATTGAAAGAGAGAGACAGTGTGTCTCACGGAGAGGGACAAGCAGACTCGGTGCTGAGCAGGGAGCCCGATGGGGACTCGATCCTGGGACTCCAGGACCATGACCTGAGCCGAAGGCAGTCGCTTAACCGACTGAGCCACCCAGGCGCCCCATGCATGAGACTCCTTTACAGAAAGATTAATAGAATAAAAGCCTACCACGGAAGTGAAGAGATGAATGACAAGAAGAACATGTTCAAGTTCCGTGACAGAAGGTTATGACACCTACACACGTACGCACATACACACACAAAAAATAAAAATGGCAGAGGATAAACAGTAATAATAAAATATGGTCTTCTTCCATAGTCTTGGCCTCTGTGGAGAGGGCTGATCCATACTAATCTTATCAAAAAGGGCCACACCTAGTGTTCTCGCCCAAACAGGCTTTCTCGTTTGTTTCAATACGGATGGGCCAAGAGTCTTCCAAACCTTCAAATTTCCTTCCGTTTTGCTTAACAATGACATCTTTACACGATACAACTATCCTGCTTACAAGGCAAAATACACTAATCCCTTCCCCAGAAAATGAGGTAAACTCCTACCGTAGTGTTTTCTCTTGATATCCCACAGTTTAAATACTATGATTTAAAATTAATAAATAATGACAAAGTCAATACATCTTATGTTACATGATAAGAGAATAAGGCAATTAAGAGAACACAGATATTTCCTTAATATATGTATATATATACAAACCTATTCGTAACAAAATAAGAAGGAAATACTCATGACGAGTATAGAAGTTCTGCTTACTAGAAAGATTTCCTTTCACCACTATCCTTCAGGGATGTCCCAGAGAGAGGCTGTAGTTTGCAGCCGTCCACTTACAGGTGGTGGCAGCCAATTGCACAGAATCATCTGTAAAGTGGGCCAGAATGTGAAAATTTACTCATGTAGGGAAGATGTTAGGGTTCGAAGCCAATGGCCAAGAAAGAATTCCTGAGATGTCTTTGGTGGGACAGGACCTGTGGGCAGAAGGAGCTGCACTGGGGTCATGAGGGGTGGGCCATTATATACGTTCAAGTTGGGAGGGGGTTAGAGATAGCATAAGTCCCTCTAAGGAATTTTGGAAGCAAGGTTTCCAGGACCTTGAGGGGGCTAGCTGTTGTTGGGAAAAGGCCATTTATTACCATCTAATAAAACCTTAGTCATGAGACCCTTTAGATATGTATTGGTGGGCCATATGCTTGGGGGATGATTGCCAACACAGATTATTGCCAACACGTATCTTGGGGGTTTAGAGATAAAGGAAATTTCTAAAGGAATTTTTAAATGTTAAAGTAGACTCACAGGGTGCTGGGGGTTGGGCTCAGATTGCCTTTTGCCCTTAGCAAAGTATTAACATGGAGGCGGTTGAGTCCCTAGAGGAATGTCACTCTGCCCGTTTCAAGGACTTGTCAATGGGCTGTAGATAGTAAGGAAATTTAATAATTTCTCTTCTGCTTTTGTTTCCCACATCATTTACTATATTACGAAGATGACAATCTAATTAGCAGAAGGAAGAAGAGATTATTTAACAGAGATTCTTATCAAAATTGGCAATCAAAATCTAAGTAAAAAGTGTTTATTTTTATCTCATAACAAAATTCTGGATGGACTGAAAACTGCAGAGTAAGAAATAAAACCAAAGAAGTCCTAGAACACAATATAAGTGAAGATCTTCAGGGAAGGCCATTTTAAGCTTGTCACCAAATCTGAAAGCATGAAAGAAAGAATTTGATCTAATGACATAAACAGTTAAAAATGAAATGTTTACAAAATGTTACAAACTGAAACTCTGTGCCCATCAAAAGATAATCCTGGAGCTCCTGGAGGGCTCAGTTGGACTCTTGATTTCAGCTCAGGTCATGACCTCAGGGTTGTGAGATTGAGACCCGCATCTGCTTGTCCTTCTCCCTCTGCTCCTCCCCCCATTTGCTCTCTCTCTCTCTTTAAAATAATTTTTTTTTAAAAAGCTCTAAAAATAATAATTCCATTGCCCCCTTAGCCCAGCCCCTAGTAACCACAATTCTACTTTGTCTCTATGCATTTGATTATTCTAGGAACCTCATATAAGGGGGAATGATACCATATTTGCCCTTTTGTGTCTGACTTATTTCACAAAGCATGACATCTTCGGGTTCATCCACATTATGGCATGTATCAAAATTCCATTGTTTTCAAGGCAGAATCATATCCCATTGTACGTATATTCCACATCTTGTTTATCCATTCATCTGTCTTCATACGTCTGAATTGTCTCCACCTTTTCGCTATTGTGAATAATGCTGCTCTGAACTCCGGTATCGTTTCTAGTCCCTACTTTCAATTCTTTGGGGTACATTCCAAGAAGTGGAATTGCTGGACCATCCAATAATTCTGCTTAATGTTTTGAGGAACCCCCAAACTTTCCCACAGTGGCTGCACCATTTTACCTTCCCACCAGCAGTGCACACAGGCTCCAGTTTCTCCCCATACTCGCTAACTCTTGTGTCTCTGCCCCTGGATTTTGTCAGCGGCCAGCGGCGGGACCTGGTCTGTTTGGGAGCCCGGAAGCCAGGTGCTCTTGCCCTCCTGCGCTCTGGTTATGGTAGTATCTCACTGTGGTTTTGGGTTTTTTAGTATTTGGGTTTTTTGGGGTTTTTTGTTTGTTTGTTTTCGCCCAAAAGAATTTCATATATTTTTCCTTTTAAGATTAAATGATGAATACAGCTTACAACATCTGACCAAGTTCAGACTATAGAAGGAGGTAGTTCTAGTCATCCTTAAGTGCAAATGGGAGCACTTAATGGGGATGACAATAATCCCTAGAAACTGGCTTGGCATCAAGCTAAAACTGATGCCAAATTAATTGATGTGTATATTCAATATTCATTCGACGAATGTTAACTGAGCACTGACTATGCCAGGCACTGTGCTGGACACTGAACCTACTTTTTTTTTTTCCTTCTCTGATAATTTTATTTATTGCCCAAAATTCTCAACAATGAATTTAAAATAGAAAGCATTGATGACTAAGAGGTGACTGCAAAAAGAATCAGACTTTTTTTTTCTTTCTGGAGTAGAATTCAGTGATTCATCACTTACGTACAACACCCAGTGCTCATCTCACTGTAGTTTTTTTTTTTTTTAAGATTTTATTTATTTATTTGACAGAGAGAGACACAGCGAGAGAGGGAACACAAGCAGGGGGAGTGGGAGAGGGAGAAGCAGGCTTCCCGCGGAGCAGGGAGCCCGACGTGGCGTTCGATCCTAGGACCCCGGGATCATGACCTGAGCCGAAGGCAGATGCTTAAGGACTGAGCCACCCAGGCGCCCCCTCACTGTAGTTTTGATCCAAATTTCCCTAATGATTGGTGGTGTTGATCATCTTTTCATGTGCTCATTAGCCATTTGTACACCTTCTCCAGAGAAGTCCTCTGCAATCTCTGAAGTGGGATGTTTGTTTGTTGTTGTTGGGTTGTAGAGTTTTTCTATATTCTGGATATTAAATCCCCTATCGGATATGTCATTTTAAATATCTTCTCCCATTCTGTGGGTGGTCTTTTTGTTCTCTTTTTTTTTTTTTAAGATTTTTTTTATTTATTTGACAGAGAGAGACACAGTGAGAGAGGAAACACAAGCAGGGGGAGTGGGAGAGGGAGAAGCAGGCTTCCCCGCGGAGCAGGGAGCCCGATGTGGGGCTCGATCCCAGGACCCTGGGATCATGACCTGAGCCGAAGGCAGACGCTTAACGACTGAGCCACCCAGGCGCCCCAGTCTTTTTGTTCTCTTGACAGTATCCTTGGAAGCACAAAAGTTTAATTTTGAATAAGTCCAGTTTATTTTTTTTCCCTTCCCTGCCTGTGCTTTGGTATCATATCCAGGAAATCACTGCCAAATCCAATGTTGTGAAGTTTTCCTCTGTATTTCACTCTAATAGCTTTATAATTTTAGCTCTTATGTTTAGGTCTTTGATCCATTTGAGTTAACTTTATATGTGGTGTGAGGTAAGGGTCCCACCTCATTCTTTTGCATGTGGATATCTAGTGTGTCAGCACCTTCTGAGGAAAATACTGTCTTTTCTCCATTGATCTTGACACTGCTGTGGAAAATCATTTGACCATATATGTGAGGCTTATGTCTGGACTCTATTTCACTGTACAATACCACTGTCTTTATGCCACTAAAACACTGCTTTCATTACTGTAGCTTTGCAGTAAGTTTTTAAATCAGGAAGTATGAGCCTGCCAATTGTGTTCTTTTTGAAGACATTTTGGCTATTTGAGGTCCCTTGATATGAATTTTAGGATAGACTCTTCTATTTCAGGAAAAAAAAAAAAAAAAGCAGCCATTGGATGTTGATTGAATTGCACTGAATCTGTGGATCACTTGGGTAGTATTGATATCTTAACTATATTAAGTCTTCTGTCCACACACAAGATGCCTTTACATTTATTTATATCTTGTCTAGTTACCTTCACCAATGTTTTATATTTTCCCATGTACAAATCTTCCACCTCCCTGGGTAAGTTTGTTTCTAAGTATTTTATTTTTTCGATGATACTGTAAGTTGAGTTTTTTATTTTGTTTTTAGATTGTTCATTGTTAGTAAATAGAAACTCAATTGATCTTTATATGTTGATTTTTTATCCTGCAACATTGCTGAATTTTTATTAGTTCTAATAGCTTTGGTGGAATCCTCAGGGCTTTCTATATAGAAGATTGTCTCATCCATGAACAAAGAAAATTTTACTTCTTCCTTTCCAATTTGGATGTTATTTCTTTTTCTTGCTTAATTGCTCTGGCTAGGACTTCCAGTACTATATTGAATAAAAGTGGCAAAAAATGGGCATCTTTGTCTTGTTCCTGATCATAGGAGAAAAGCTTTCAGTTTTTCACCATTGAGCATGATATTATTTGTGTTTTTTTCACAGATGTCATTTCATTAATCACATTTTCTTCTATGCCTACTTTGTTCACTCTTTTTTTCCCTATCATGAAAGGGTGTTGAATTTTGTCAAATGCATTTTCTTTATCAACTGTGATAGTCATGTGGTTTATTACATTGGTTGATTTTCATATGATGAACCATCCTGAAATTAATACTGCTTGGCTATGGTTTCTAATCCTTTCAATATGCTGCTGAATTTGGTCTATTATTTTATTGAGGTTTTGCACCTATTCTCATAAGGAATATTGGTCTGTAGTTTTCTTATACTGTTTTTGGTTTTGCTATCAGAGCAGTGCTAGTCTTACAAAATGAGCTTGGAAGTACTTCATCCTTTTCATTCTTTAAAAGGCTTTGAGAAGGATTGGTGTTAATTCTTTTTAATTGTTGGTTATATTCACTGGTGAGGCCATTTGGTCCAGGGTTTTTCTTTGTTAGAAAGTTTTGGTTACTAATTTAATCTCCTTATTACAAGTCTGTTAAGATTGATTCTTTTATGATTCAGTCTTGGTAGGTGTTATCTTGCTAGGGATTAGTCATGTTCATTAGGTTATCTAATTTATTGGTGAACAATTATTTACAGTCTTGTATTATAATCCTTATTAGTAAAATCAGTAGTAATGTCTCCCTTTTTTAACTTTTTTCCCCCATTTTCATTTCTGATTTTAGTATTTGAGTCTCCTTTCTTTCTTTCTTTCTTAGTCAATCTAACTAAAGATTGTTCAATTGTATTGCTCTTTTCAAAGAATAAATTTTTGACTACATTGATTTTCTCTACTGTTTGTTTATTCTCTATTTTATTTATGTCCAATCTCATCTTCATTATTTCTTTTCTTCTGCTAGCTTTGGGTTTAAATTGTTCTGCTTTCTTTAAAGTATAAGGTTGTTGTTTTAAGATCTTTCTTCTTCCATTTTCTTCTTCTTTTTCATTTTTATTTTTTAAATTCTTAAATTTTTAAATTTTTAAATTTTTTTAGAGAGCAAGCTCGCAAGTGGGAGTGGCGGGGGGGAGTGGAATAGAGAGAATCTTAAGCAGAATCCACACCCAGCACAGAGCCTCATGCAGGGCTTGATCTCACAACCCTGAGATCATGACCTGAGCCCAAATCAATTTGGACACAACTGACTGAGCCACCCAGGTGCCCCTTTTTCTTCTTTTTAAAGGTAAGCGTTTATAGCTATCAATTTCCCTGTTAGTACAGCATTTCCTGTAGAGCAGATGTAGTTATAATAAACTCCCCTAGATTTGTTTATCTGGGACTATCTCTCCCTCATTTTTGAAGGACTGTTTTGCTGCACATAAAAATCTCAGTTGACAGGTTTTTTCTTTCAGCACTTTAAATATCTTCTGAACTCCAAAATTTCTACTGAGGAATTAGTTGATAATCCTATCACAAATCTCTTGTATTTGATGAATCACCCCCTCTTTCTTGCTGCCTTTCAAAATACTCTCTTTATCCTTGGCTTTCAATAGATTAATTATAGTGTGTCTCAATTCAGATCTTCTGTGAGTCTGTCCTACATGGAGTTTGCTGAGTTCCATGGATTTGCAAATTCATGTCTTTTTTTTTCTTTTAAAGATTTATTTATTTATTTGAGAGAGAGCGTGCATGCGCACATGTGGGGTAGGGGAAGAGGGAGAGGGGGAGAGAGTCTTAAGCAGACTGTGCTGAGCACAGAGCCCCATATGGGTCTCAATCTCATGACCCCGAGATCATGACCTGAACCAAAACCAAAAGTTGGATGCTTAACTAACTGTGCCACCCAGGCGCCCCTTCCTTATGATTTTCTTTCTTTCTTTTTTTTTTTAGTTTTTGATGTAGTGTTCCATGATTCATTGTTTGTGCATAACACCCAGTGCTCCATGCAGAACATGCTCTCCTTAATACCCATCACTGGGCTAACCCATCCTCCCACTCCCCTCCCCGCTAGAACCCTCAGTTTGTTTTTCAGAGTCCATCGTCTCTCATGGTTCATCTCCCCCTCTGATTTCCCGCCCTTCATTCTTCCCCTCCTACTATCTTCTTCTTCTTTTTTTTTTCTTAACATATATTGCATTATTTGTTTCAGAGGTACAGATTTGTGATTCAACAGTCTTGCACAATTCATAGCGCTCACCATAGCACATACCCTTCCCAATGTCTATCACCCAGCCACCCCATCCCTCCCACCCTACCCCCCACTCCAGCAACCCTCAGTTTGTTTCCTGAGATTAAGAATTCCTCATATCAGTGAGGTCATATGATACATGTCTTTCTCTGATTGACTTATTTCGCTCAGCATAACACCCTCCAGTTCCATCCATGTCATTGCAAATGGCAAGATCTCATTCCTTTTGATGGCTGCATAATATTCCATTGTATATATATATACCACATCTTCTTCATCCATTCATCTGTCCATGGACATCTTGGCTCTTTCCACAGTTTGGCTATTGTGGACATTGCTGCTATAAACATCAGGGTGCACGTACCCCTTCAGATCCCTACATTTGTATCTTTGGGGTAAATACCCAGTAGTGCAATTGCTGGATCGTATGGTAGCTCTAGCAAATTCGTGTCTTAAACTAAATTTGGGGAGTTTTCAGCCATTATTTCTTCAAATAATCTGCCTCTTTCTCTCTTTTCCTTCTGAGACTCCCATAATGAATATATTGACTCACTTCCTAGTAATCTCAAATGTTCTATCTTCACATTTGCCAATTCTTTCTTCTGCTTGCTGAAATCTGGAGTTGAATGCCTCTACAGCATGTTAAATTCAGTTACTTTCTTTTTAAGCTCCAGAATTTGTTTGGTTCCTTTTTATAATTGCTATCTTTTTGTTGATATTATCATTTTTTTCCTAGATCATTTTCCTTATTTCCTTTAGTTCTTTGTCCATATTTTCCTTTAGCTCTTTGAGCATATTTAAGACAATTTTCTAAAAAGTTTTTGCCTGTCTGATGTCTGTGTTTCTCCAAGAACAGTTTCTGCAGCCTTAATCTGGTCAAGTTGTTATACCAAAATACCATAGACTGGGTGGCTTAAATAACAAACATGTATTTCTCGAGGTTGGGAAGTCCAAGTTCAATGTTCCAGCAGATTCAGTTACTGGTGAGGGCTCTCTCTGTGGCTTGCAGATACTACCTTCTGGCTATGTCCTCATATGATGGAGAGAAAGCTCTGATCTCTCTTCCTCTTCTTGTAAGGATACCAGTCCCATCTTGGGAGTCCCACTTTCATGGCCTCATCCAAACTTAATTATTGCCCAAAGGCCCACCTCCAACACCTTTATATTGGGGATTTGAATTCATATATGAATGGGGGGGGGACACATTCAGTCTCATAACACTGCCAATTCATTTTCTTCCTTGAATGGGCCATATTTTCTTGTTTCTTTATATGTCTTGTGATTTTGTTGTTGTTGCTATTGAAAATTGGGCACTTGAAAAAAGTCCCATGGACATAGTTTCTGGATCTACATGCAAAGAGCATGGAAGTTGCCATTCCATCCTAACAAAAGTACAAAGCTGAACAGACAGAAAAATCCACAATTCTTCTAGGATCTGCAAGACAGGTGAGCACACAGGGCAAGCCATTACCCCCAAGACTGGAGAAACCAACAGGCAATTATAGAAAATAACTTATTGGAGCAGAGACTTGACAGAGTAATTGACAATTACTGCAGGTGTGAACTCTGAGAGTTAAAAACTCCAGGGGACCTTGTCATAAAAGGGGTGCCAAAATTTTGTGAGATTTATTTTCAGGAGCTCAATGAGGTTTCCTCCATAAATACTGGAGGAAAATCTCCTCATGTTTCCAGGAAGGAGAGGGGAAAAGGAGCCATCTTGAAATACAAGATAGCATTCTGTTCTTAACAAGGCCTGCCCTCAGAAGAAACTAGTTAACCAGAGCCTAAACTGCTAGAGTATTATCAAAGCCTAACCATTCTGGGAGAAGAGGAATAGCCAACTCTATTCAGCCCTACCCTTCCACATGGGAGAAGAAATACCCAATATAGCACACCCTCACCACCCAACCCACTGATGAACTTAGAAAAAAAAAGATTTTAAAACACTAATAAAGTTCAGTCAGGAGGCACAGGCTTACTAAAAGATGGACACCTCATCATAGAACTATAGAAAACTTTCCTGCCACTCACACCTCACCACCACATTACTAAAGGCCTATTTACAGCAATTGATTTTGCTTAGTTCATCATCTCCAGCTATCAAGAAAAAAATACGATGCATGCCAAAAGGCAGAAAACACAATTTGAAGAGACAGAGCAAGCACCAGAACCAGACGTGGCAGGGAATTTGGAATTTTAAGACTGGGAATTTAAAATGACTATGATTAATACGCTAAGGGTGCTAATGGATAAAGTAGACAGCATGAAAGAATGGATGGGCAATGTAAGGAGAGAGACAGAAATCCCAAGAAAGAACAAAAAAAAAAAAATGCTAGAGATCAAAAACACTGTAACAGATATGAAGAGTGTTCTTGATGGACTTACTAGTAGACTGAACATGGCTGAGAAAAGAATCTCTGAACTTGAAGATATCTAAATAGAGACCTCCAAAACTGAAAAGCAAAGAAAAAAGACTGAAAAAACAATATCCAGGGACTGTGGGACAACTACATAAGGTGTAATATACAGGTAATGGGAATACCAGAAGGAGAAGAAAGGAACAGAAGATCTGAAACAATAATAACTGAGAATCTTCCCAAATTAACGTCAGGCACCAAATCACAGATCCCAGAAGTTCAGAGATCACCAAACAGGATGAATTCTAAAAATACTAAAATACTACACCTATGCATATCATTTTTCAATTACAGAAAATCAAAGCTAAGAAAATACTCTGAAAGAAGCCAGAGGGAAAGATACCTACCTATAAAGGAACAAAGATAAGAAGGCCACTACTATACCACCATTTATGAGGCCACCATACATCCAGCATCTCTTCAGAAACCATGCAAGCAAGAAGAGAGTGGAATGAAATATTTAATGTGTTGGGGAAAAAAACACCACCAACCTAGAATTCTGTACCCTGCAAAATTATCCTTGAAAAGTGAAGGAGAAATAAAGATTTTATCAGACAAACAACAAATAAGGGAATTTGTTGCTAGTATACCTGCCTTGCAAGAAATGTTAAAAGAACTTCTTTAAAGAGAAGGAAAATAATATACGTCAGAAACTCAGATCTTCATAAAGAAAGGAAGAACATCAAAGGATTAAGTGAAGGTAAAATTAAAACTTTTATCTTTCTTATTTTTTTTTTAAGATTTTATTTATTTGACAGAGAGAGAGACAGCCAGAGAGAGAACACAAGCAGCGAGAGCAGGAGAGGGAGAAGCAGGCTTCCTGCAGAGCAGGGAGCCCGATGCGGGGCTCAATCCCAGGACCATGGGATCATGACCTGAGTCGAAGGCAGATGCTTAACCATCTGAGCCACCCAGGCGCCCCATCTTTCTTATTTTTAACTGATCTAAGAGATAACAGTTTGCTCAAAATAATAACAACAATTGTTTGATTATATATGCTTATGTATATCTCATAAATATAAATACACATATACATATATATATGCTTATGTAAAAGTGAAATGAAAAACAGCAATGATACATGGCACAAGAGGGCAGGATTAGCATTGTTTTGCTATTATAACGTACTCACAAAACCCATGAAGTGGTATAGTGTTACTTGAAAGTGGGCTTATATTAGTTGTAAATGTATTATAAATTCTAGGGCAACCACTGAAGAAAGTAACAAAAAGAAATGTATGTGTTATGAAAGGAGAGTAAAAGGAATCATATGAAATGCTCAATTAAAACCTCAAAGGCAAAAAGAGAATGGAAAACAAATATAGGAACAAAGAACAAGGACAACAAAT
Organism: Phoca vitulina; assembly: GCF_004348235.1. Lineage (NCBI taxonomy): Eukaryota > Metazoa > Chordata > Mammalia > Carnivora > Phocidae > Phoca > Phoca vitulina. The sequence goes on from NW_022589790.1 coordinate 1,897,998, forward strand.
AGAAAACAGTAACAAACATGGTAATATTAATTCAACTATATCAATAATCACTTTGAGTATCAGTGGTTTAAATGCACCAGTTGAAAGGCAGATTGTCAGATGGATCAAAAAATATGATTCAACTCTAGGTTGTCTACAAGATATCGATTTTAAATATAAAGACATATATAGAATAAAAATAAATGGAGAAAATATATGCTAACACTAATCAAAGAAAGTTGGGATAACTATATTAATTTCAGAAAGAACAACTGTTAAAGCAAGGAAAGTTATCAGGGATAAAGAAGCAAATTACATAATGATAAAGGGGTCAATTCTCCAGGAAGACATAACAATTTTTAATGTGTACATGTCTAAAAATGAATCATCAAATTGTGCAAGGCAAAAACCAACAGAACTGTAAGGAGAAATAGAAGAATCAACTATTATAACTGGAAACTTCAACACCCCTCTGTCAGGAATTGATAGATCCAACAGATAGAAAGCCAGTAAGGATATAATTGAACTCAATAACACCATCAATCAAGTAGATATGATGGACATCTATAGAATATTTCATCCAACAACAAATACACATTCTTCTCAAGCTCATATGGAATATTTATCAAGATAGACCACATTCTGGGCCATAAAACACATCTTAACAAATTTAAAATAATACCAAACAATAGTTGCTCTTCCAAGACTCACAATGGAATTAAACTGGAAATCAATTACAGAAAGATAGCTAGAAAATCTAAAAATTCTTGGAGATTAAACAATAAACTTCTAAATATCACATAGGTCAAAGAAATCTCAAGAGAAATTTTTAAATATTTTGAACTAAATGAAAATGAAAACACAACTTATCAAAATTTGTTAAGGGTAGTGAAAGCAGTGCTTAAAGGGAAATTATAGCATTGAATACATACATAAGAAGAGAAGAAAGATCTAAATTACCAATCCAAGCTTTCACTTTAGCAAACTAGAAAACGAAGAGCAAATTAAGTCCAAAGTAAGCAGAAGAAAAGAATAAAAATTAGAGTAGAATGAAGTTGAAAACAGGAAATCAATAGCAAAAATCGACAACACCAATACCTGGTTCTTTGAAAAGATCAACAATATCAAAAAGCCTCCAGCCAGGCTAATTAATCAAAAAAGATTGGACATGGATTTCTAACATGGGATATGAAAGAGGGGATATCACTACAAAACTTTTATTTATACAATAAAGTTATAATAAAGGAAGATTTAGAAACAACTCTATGCAAACTAGATTGATAACCTAGATGAAATCAACCAATTCCTTGAAAGTTACAATCAACTAAAACTCATGCAAGAAGAAACAATCTGAATAAGTCTGCATTTATTAAAGATACTGATCAATAACTAAGAAGCTTCTAGAATGGAAAGCACCAGGCCCAGATGGGTTCTACCACACACTGAAGGAAGAAATTATACCAATTCACTATAATCTCTGTCAGAATATAGAAGCAGAGGGTATACTTCCAAATTCCTTTTATGAAGCCACAATTACCACAGTACCAAAATCCCACAAAGAAAACAGAAGAAAACAAACTACAAACCAATATTTCTCATGAAGATAAATCCAAAATCCTCAACAAAATATAGCAAATCAAATCTAACAAGTATGAAAAGAATTATACACCATGACCAAGTGGGATATATCCCAGATATGCAAGGCTAGTTGAACATCTGAAAATCAATTAATGTAACCATCATATCAACAATCTAAAGAAAAATCACATGGGCATATCAATAGATGCAGGAAATGCATTTGACAAAATCCAATACCCATAAATGATAAAAACTATCACCAAACTAGTAATAGAAGAAGACTTCCTCATTTTAATAAAGAGTATCAATAAATTCCCTATAATTCACATAATGGTGAGAAACTCAAAGCTTTCCCAGGATCAAGACCAAGATGTCTCTTCTCACTACTACTTTTCAATATTGTATTGGAAGTGATAGTTAATAAAAAAAGACAAAAAAAGGAAATAAAAGGCATACAGATTGGGAAGGAGTAAAACTGTCTTTGTTCACAGATGAGTGTTGATTCACAACCTCAGGAGTTCCCCAGGTGAAGTCTGAAACCCCTTACATGAAGGGCAAGGGGAGACAGAAGAGAGCAGACCACTCCAGATTGGTAGGTGGCAGTTTTAAGAAGCAAGGTAACTTATGTAGTAGATGTGTCTTGGGCAGCCATAAGACTAGCAGATCTCTGTACCCACCTGCTGGAATCCTAAAAGTTTACATATGGCCTTAACATATTGAGTCCAGAGGGTCTCAACAACACATTACTCTCTCAAGGCTAGGTACTGGAAATGGCTGCTAGTATGGAAATAGCAGGCAGAATGTACATTCCAAGGGCAGCGGAAGGGGTAAGGAGCCTCCTATTGCCCGGGTCCATCTCATGAGTCAAACATTGGCCATGTCCTCTCGATGACCTCCTCCTGCAATGACATGATAATCTATATAGAAACCCCAAAAGAACTGACCAAGAAATTCCTACAACTAATAAGCAATTGTAGCAAGGTTGAAGGATACATGGCTAATACACAAAACTCTATCAATTTTCTCTATACCAGCAATCAACAAGTGGCATTTGAGATTAAAAATACAATATCATTTACGTTAACACCCCCAAAAATCAAATATTTAGCTATAAATCTAATAAAATATGTACAAGATCTATCTGAAGAAAACTATAAAACTCTGAACAAAATGAACAAAATCAAGGGAGAACTAAATAAATGGAGAAATATTCCATGTTTGTGGGGAGGGAGACTCAATATTGTCAAAATGTCAGCTCTTCCCAAATTAGTCTATAGATTCAATAAAATCCCAATCAAATTATTTTGTGGGTATTGACAAACCGATTCTAAAGTTTATATGGAAAAGTGAAAGACCCAGAATAAACAAAATAATGAAGATGAACCAAGTTGGAGCAATGATGCTACCTAATTTCAAGACTTACTATAAAACTACAATGACCAAGATAATATGGTGTTGGTAAAAGAACAGACAAATAGATCAATGGAACAGAAAAGAGATCCCAGAAATAGACCCACATAAATATAGCCAACTGATCTTTAACATGGAGGGAGGGCAAGACAATGGAGCGATGATAGTTTCTTGAGCAAATGGTGCTGGAATATTTGGGCATCCACATGCAAAATGATGAGTCTAGGCACAGACTTTACACCCTTCACAAAAATCAACTCAAACTGGATTTCACAGAGTTAAGTGTAAAACACACAATGAGAAAACTTTAAAAGATAACATAGGAGAAGGGTGCCTGGCTGGCTCAGTTGGTGGAGCATGTGACTCTTGATCTCAGGGTTGTGAGTTCAGGCCCCATATTGGGGGTAGAGATTACTAAAAAAATAAAATAAAATAAAATCTTTTAACAAATAAATAGATAACATAGGAGAAAAGTAGATGACCTTGGGTACCGTGATGACTTTTTAGATACAATATCAAAACCATGATTGATGAAAGAAATAATTGACAAGCTGGACTTGATTAAAATTTAAAACTTCTGCTCTGTGACACACAGTCAAGAGAATGAGAAGACAAGCCACAGACTGGAACAAAATATTTGCAAAAGAATATATCTGAAAATATACCCCAAATAGTCGAAGAACTCTGAAAGCCCAATAGTAAGAAATAAAAGAACGGGATGAAAAACTGGGCCAAAGACCTTAATAGACACCTCACTAAGGAAGATCTGCAGATGGCAAAAAAGCACATGCAAAGATCCTTCACATTATATGTCGTCAAAGAAATACGCAAATTAAAACAACAGTGAGATGCTCTACATGCCTATTAGAATGTCCAAAATCCAGAAGGCTGACAGCAGCAAATGCTGGTTCTGAGCTATAGTTCTTTACTAATTAGGGGGCTTGCTTTCAGCCTAGGGGTCAGACAGAGGTGAAAACTTAAGATCTCTTTGTTCTTTTCTGAACATGCATCTTGGTTGGGCCTCATGTTGCTTTTTCAGCTGCTTTTAAATGTCCTGATTTCTCCAAGAGTCTTACCCCAAGCCTCTCCTGGGGGCCTCAGATGATCTATCTTATCTGTATCCTTCCTTTCTTGCCCCAGGTATCAGTGAGACTGTAGTCTACCTCCAATTTTCATGAGCAATGCTTGCTGCTTCTCCCTACTTGAGATCTGAGTGAGGCAAGACAGAGCCCAGTACTTCTGGCAGCCCCCCAACCAGGCTAGAACTTTACAAATAAAGATTGCTCTGTTCTTTTCCTGATGGAGAGATGGAATCGGACACTCCACTGCCTCCTCTCCAGACAAGACGTTGCTCTGGGGAAAGGGATGCCACAAAACTTCCCACAATTTCAAATGCGGTTTTTGAGTGTTTGGTTGCTGTAGATCTTTTTATTGTTTCCCAGAGCTTTTCTAAGCTTATTTTGGCTAGTTTCTAGAAGGCTTCTTGTTGTTGTTGTTTTGTTTTGTTTTATTTTGTTTTATTTTGTGATGCTTCCAAAGAGGATTGAGGGCTTGGAGTTTTTACTCTGTCATTTTGCTGACCTCCTTCTACTTTGCCTGGAAATCACAGACCACTCAATATGGTGATCATAGAAAAGGAAATTATTTTTTAAAAAAGAAGCAAAATTGTCATTCATGTGTTTTATATATATATATATATATATATATATATATATATATATATTTAAAGATTTTATTTATTTATTTGAGAGAGAGACAGAGATAGCAACAGAGAGAGCCAGAGAACATGAGGGGGGAAGAGGGGCAGAGGGAGAAGCTGGCTCCCCACAGAGCCAGGACCCTGGGGCAAAGGCAGATGCTTAAACGACTGCCACCCAGGCACCCCTCATGTGTTATATAAAAAGTCCAAAACAACAAATTCATTATTGTAATTTATAAGAGACTTTAGGCAGTCAGCTATATACGAAACCAGTACTTTGCAAATAAAATTTTTAAAAAGATACCATTTACAATAGCTTTAAAATATGAAATATCTAAAATTAAACTCAAAAATATGCAATAATGCTATGGAGAAAATATGTGAAGAGTTATTAGACCGAAATAAACATACACTTTTAGCTAGGGCACCATGGAGTTACTCAGATCAGAGGGCTGAAAGCTATCTGCAGAGGGAAAATGGGGGAGGGACAAAAGCAGGGAAAGAATGTGTCTGTTTTGCAGAACAAGCAGCTCCCACCAAGGAGACATACGGCCAGGTGTTCCAACGGATACACCCTTGCATGAGCCAGTTTGGAGCTGAGGACCTGTGCAGAAATTCTTAAGTTTCTGAGGGCAACCTGAGTTGCCCTTAAGTTTCCTTTAGCTCATTATAATACTGAGAGCTCCTATGGGCAGAGTTTTGGGCCATTTTTTTTAAACATGCAATGTATGCACTAGCATGTTGACAAGCTACTGACAAGCTAGGTATTTGCAGCTGAACCAAAGTGCCTAACAAAATATGTGTGAGTTCCCTAATGTAGCCAGCTCCCTGCCCCCAACACCCTGAATAAAAGCTTCCTGCACTAACCCCATGGGGAGACACTGCTTTGACAGTGTAATTACTTGCTCCAAGTAATAAAAACTTTTTGCTCCGACCGAGAGACTTGGGCTGGTTAATTGCCTGACGCACCGCCAAGGGGCAGACCCTTTGTGTACGGTGACAATACCATGGCAATGGATTATGAGAATCAGTATTGTGAAGCTATCAATTTTCCCAAGGTAATTTGTAGATTCAATGAATCCAATCAAAGTCTCAGCATTTTCATTTACAAGTTGGCATAATGACGATTCTTCATGCGACTTGATAATAGCCAAAATACTTGAACAAAAATTCATGGATACCTACTCTATCTTAGCAAGACTTCGTTTCCTGCTATATTAACACGGGGGTGGGGTATCCGTGACCCCATTCCTTGCTACAAACTGCCTCCTTATCTACCCTAAATACTTCTGAACCTGCTTTCACTTTTCCCCATAACTTACCTTCAAAATTCTCTATGATTATATTCATGACTTATTGTCTGCTCTTTACCGCCCCCGACCGAAAAAAAAAAAAAAAGTTACGGAGAGCAGCCAACTTTGTTTTGTTCACTGACATACTTCCAAACACTGCAGGGGCGCTTGGAACGCAGCAGGTGCTCGATACACTTTGATTGAATCACTGAAGGGGAAGTAGGTTTGCTCTCGGCGGTTGTCTACTTGCCTTACGATCATTTATGCAGACGCACAGCTACAAAACACACCACCCTCAGCAAACCCCCATTTCCTTCCTGAGGAACCTGGAGCCACGCGCCGGCTAGCCCAAGCGGTGTGACAGCGAGCCGGGCAGCGGGAGCTGGGCACTTGACAGGCGCGCCCGGCCCCGCCTCTCAGTCTAGCCGCGGGGAACTACACTTCCCAGAATGCTTGGTGCTCGCGTGGACTACATTCCCCAGAGGCATTGCGGCCGTCCCCCCCCGCCTCCCGTCCCGCCTCTCCGGACCTGCGCGGGACGCCGGTCGTTTGCTGCCGGAGCGGGAGGCTCAGGGACTTGAAGTCGGCCCAGGCATCGCCCGGGGAGGGGTCCCGACCCCAGGCTGCTGTCCGCCGGGGCAGTGCCGGAGCCTCCGCCTGCGGAGCACGGCCGGGGAGGCGCAGCCCCCGGAACCCCGGGGCCTGGGCGAGGTGAGCGGCGGAGGGTCGGTGGAATGCGGGACGGAGGGAGGACCGGGGCCTCGGGAGGATGCGGCGCCGGGGCGCGGGGCACAGGCCCGAGGGGCGCGAGCGGGGCCTTTGCGGGCGCGGGCGGGGGCGGAGGGCCGGCACCCCCGATGCGCCCGCCTGCCCCGCACCGCCGTCCCGCGGACGCGCCCCTGACCGCGGCAGGTCGGGCACTTGTCCCCGCCGGCCCAGGCCCCGGGCGCCCTCCTGCTCCCTCCGGACCCGTGCCCAGCGCGCTAGCTGCCGGGCCCCGCGCGCGTGTGGCTCTGCCACCGGCTGTCAGTGAACGGGAGGAACTGTTCCCGCCCCTCCCGGCGCCGCTGCCCTCCCGGGCTGCGGGCGCCCAGGTGTGTTTTCTGCCAGAAGTGAGTTGCCGGCCTCCCCCCACGGCAGAGCCTGGACTGGAACCCAGGTCTTCGGCTCCTGTGCCTGCTCCTCTGGACGG
>NW_022589790.1:1910147-2008352 GCF_004348235.1 Phoca vitulina
GAGAGATGCCGGCGGACAGTTGTATGAGGTCTGTGGGAACTCGGAAGAGAGGTCAGGGAGCCGTCGGCACAATGGTGGCATCTGACGCCTCAAGCTGACCAGGCGAGGACACAGAGCAGAGGACAGAATGCCAGGAAACCTCACCATTTACGAGGTGGGTTAGGAAAGAAGACTGGCTGAGCCTGAAAAGTCATCAGAGGAGAGAAATGGGAGAGGCGGCTGACAGGGAAGTTGGGGACGGAGAGCTGCTGAAAGGGGGACGATCCGGGTTCAGACCCGCACCCCCTGCTTTCCTGTCCCGTGATGGACGGTGTGTGAGCTCCATGCTGAGAGAGAGGTGTTAAGGATGCCTCTTAGAGTTTTGATTCAGAACTCGTGCCGTTTCTAGAGACAAGGGGTTGGTTATACAGGTTGGAGGGAATGATCGTGAATTCAGTTTTAGGCATGTTGAATTTGAGTCGTCGAGACATCTAAGTTGCTATTTTGAGTGGGCTCTTATATCACTGGGTGTGGAGAGAAGTCTTGCCTTGCGTATGTGTTTGGAATAGAAATGGGCGCACAGAAAGAGTGCAGAACAAAGAGAATTAGGGTCCAAGGACTAAACCCTGATGGACCCCCCAGGACTGAAGATTATGCAGGGGAACACGAGTGCACAGAGGAAATTGAGGCTGGTGGGAAGGGAGAGGAATGTGGAGTAAAGCGGGGGGGTCACCGGAGCCTAGGAAGAGGGCCGCTCAAGGCAAACAAGGGGTCACTGTGAGCCGCTGCTGACAGTTTGGTTAGGGGGGAACTGCCCAGCGTTTTGTCTCAGCCCCCTGGAGGTCGTGGCTGCTTTAGCAAGGTGGCTGAGGACAGAAGCCAGGAGGGGGTGCGAGGGGGTGATGGGCGGGAGGAAGGGAGCGGGTGTGAGATAGTGCGCCAGAGCGGATGTGGAGGAGGAGCTCTTATGCACATACAGTTGTATATATCCTCTCGTTTTCCTGTGTCCACTCTGATTACACAGCGCACGTTATTTTGCCCGTCACCTGGTGTCTGTTGAAACTCTCCATGGCCCCCCGTAGAGGGCTTCCTCTCTCTGTGGGGGAGCTTGGAGTGACTTCGGTTGTATTTGGCTTTGGATCATGTTAGCCCAGCAGGCCTGGTTCGGGCTAGGATTTTATAAATGGTATGATTGTGATTCGCGTGATGGATATTGATTTAAAGCTGTACCTTTATCACATATCTGTGTAAAGTCCTGAGATGGATCGCAGTTTGAGTTAACAGAGGAATCTGGTTGAATAAACTGTGGCATGTTCACGCAGACTTCTTTGAGGAAGACCTCTGTAAATTCCGCTACGGGGTGATCTCCACAACATATTCATAGGTGGAAACACGTACTTTTAGCTCAGGAAGGAGGAAATACCAAAACGACAAAAGAGGTGGGGGGTGGGAGGGATGGGGTGGCTGGGTGATAGACCTTGGGGAGGGTATGTGCTATGGTGAGCACTGTGAATTGTGTAAGACTGTTGAATCACAGATCTGTACCTCTGAAACAAATAATACATTATATATTAAAAAAAAAAAAAAAGATAGCAGGAGGGGAAGAATAAAGGGGGGGAATCGGAGGGGGAGATGAACCATGAGAGACTATGGACTCTGAAAAACAAACTGAGGGTTCTAGAGGGGAGGGGGTGGGAGGATGGGTTAGCCTGGTGATGGGTATTAAAGAGGGCATGTTCTGCATGGAGCAGTGGGTGTTATGCGCAAACGATGAATCATGGAACACTACATCAAAAACTAATGATGTAATGTGTGGTGATTAACATAACAATAAAAAAGACAAAAGAAAGTGTCTATTAGGTTTTAAAAAAGGAGAGAAAAGCCTCTTCTGCCTCATCACCAAAAAGAAAAAAAAAAAAAGTAAAAGTAGATCAATAAAAATGGTTACTGATGAAGGCAGAAAAGAAAAAAAAAAAAGGACGAAGAGAACAGGGATAGGATCTAGAATTGTTTAAAGCTGCCTTTTCATAATTTTGACTTCGGAACTCAAAACTGTTTTTTATAAAAGTATAAAACCAGAAATCAAATGAAAATGTCCACAAATATCGCAAGCAAAATGAAACAAATGACCCTAATTGCCTTTCAGGTTGGTGGCTGAGTCACATACAAAGGCATTTGAAATAATTCTTATCACAGCAGTTTGAATAAACTTCCTGAGCGATTTCTATCTGTGACATTTTGATTCATAATAATATATAATTGGTCTTCATCCATTTCTGGCACAGAGCTCCTAAAACCCTTGGAATTTCCTAAGTGACGAGAGCCATAAAGGTGACTTGTTATGTCAGTGAGTGGCTTTTGGACCCCACCCAAGGATGGGCGCTGGTTGCTAGGGAATCAACCCTGTGGTTAGTGTTGGAATTTTCAGTCCCAGCCCCTGGACCTGCTCCTTGAATCAGTTGCAGGGGGCAGTGATTTAGTCCATCATGCCTGTGTATTTAAGGCCCCAGAAAAACCCAAAAGGACAGGGTTCAGAGAGCTTCCTGGTTGGCTAACACGTGAAGGTCTGGGGAGAGTGGTACACCCAGACAGGGTATGGAAGCTCCTCGCCTTTTCCCCTGAACATTGCCCGATGCTCTCTTCCAGCTGGCTGGTCCTGAGTTACATCCTTTTATAATAAACGAGTGATCTAGGAAGAAAAAAATTTGAGTTCTGTGAGCCACTCTAGCTAATTAATCAAAACCAAGGAGGGGGTTGTGGAAACCTCTGATTTATAACCCACTGATCGAAAGCACAGATGATAATTTGGGCTTACAACTGGTGTGTGAAGGGGACAGGGGACAGTCTTGGAGGACTGAGCCCTTAACCGGTGGGGTCTGATGCTATCTCCAGGTAGCTAGTTGAGTTGAATTACAGGACACCCAGTTGGTGTCCAAGAATTGCTTGTTGTTAGTGTGGGAACCGCCTCTCTCCCCCTACATGGGAATTGGTACACAGCTTTTAATTACCTTATAGGCAAAAGGAACTTCAAAACAATAGGCAGGCCAGATCTGAGGACCCAGAGGTGGTCCCCCAGGACCAGCCAAGAGGGTCCTTGGCATCGCACAGGGTAGAAATAAAACTCTAGCAAAGTTTATTGAAGATACAAAGAGAGGGCAGATACAGACAATGTCTGGGAGACTCAGGAAAGAAGAGTGAGTCCCATCTTTGCTTAGGGTCTGAGGTTTTTATTGAGGACGGTGGTCTGGTGTACGTGTCCTCTCAGGCATCCAGGAACTGGCCGAAATAAGGACGAGTGCTCAGGTGTCCTCTGTAAGTCACTTACTTCCTGGAGGCAGGCGTCTTGGGTCAAGGTGTCTATATGGTCAGTGGTCTTGGAAAACGTACATGATGTACCTGAGGACCTTACCTTTCCCTGTCATTCCTTAGATGTTACCTGTTGTGCTGGAAGACTCCAGAGAAATCATTAACCCCTTGACCTTTACAAGGAGGACGTACACTAATGCATGCGAAAGATGGGGGTGCGGGTCGTAGCAAGAACAGAGGCAGCCAAAAACGCGGTCCATCATGGGCTCTCCTCAGTTTCCCTGTCTCAGTAAGATCATGTGGCTGTGTTTCCGAGGAGAGTTCTTAGCTTTGAGAAGTGTGTTCTGACCTTTCATGGGTGAAATGATAGAATATTTGGGATTTACCATCCGTACTCTGTCAGAAGAGATGGAGGGGCGTGTAGGAGTATGTTCCACCTGCTCTATCGAGTACCACAGACCATGTGGCTTGAAACAACAGAAACTTACTGTCTCACAGTTATGGAGGCTAGAAGTTCAAAACCAGGGCATTGACAGGGCCGTGCCCCCCCGAGACTCCGGTACGTTCCTCCCGTGGCTCTTCCTAGCTTCGGGCGTGGCCGCCATCTTCGTTGGCTTGTGGCTGTGTCGCTCCCATTTCTGCTGCTCCTGTCGCTCGGTGGTCTTCCCGTGTGCCTTCACCGTGCGGGCCTGTGTCTGGACTTCCCTTCTCTGAGGACCCCAGTCATAGCGGATTAGGACCTGATGACGTGATCTTAACTTAATTAATCTTCAAGGACACCGTTTCCAAATAAGGTCACAATCTGAGTTACTGAACTTACAGCTTCAGCGTAGCCTTTTTGGGTGACACAGTTCAACTCGTAACAAGCCAGTAGTTGAAATAGCAGTAGTGATTGTGGAAGCTGGCTGGGAGGTTCGCTGTACAGTTCACTCTCCTTTTTTGTACATGTTGACCATTTTCCATAATAAAAAGCTTTAAAAGTTAGCATTAGCAACAAAATTTCTAGAACAGCATTTCTCTTTTTCACCAACACAGACATTACGGAGGAGGTTTGTAACTGTGTATGCTACCCCGTCCTGGTGTTAGGTATAATTCCCGGCACGTAGCTCCCTGAGTCCTCAGACTCTGTAGAAAGTCTCTGAGAAATGCATAGGACATTTTATAGGAGTGACTCTGAATCTGACCAACTACGGGATAGGGTGGGGACGGATACGTTAGGAACGAAGTCCAGAAAGCTGGCCGGGTTCAAAGACACTGATGCTGCTTCAGCCCTCACACTATCTGGCTAATCCTTTAAAATCCCATCTTAGAGGTTTCTTCCAAAACACTCTGACCACCACCTGTACCCCTTCCCCGTTTGCACCCTCCACTGAGGGTAGTTTGGATGGTGGTCTAAGCTCACATTCACGTCCATTTCTACCTTGTCATTTTGTTGTAAAAATCATCACATTGCGATGTGATGGCCTGTTCCTTCTTTGTCTCTAATGTCAAGCTGGGAACTCCCTGAAGACGTGAACTGTTTCTTTTCATTACCGGATCTGGAAGGTCTGATGGATCACCAGTGCGTAGGAGAGAGCCTGGCATATGTAGGTGCTTTTTAAGTATTTGATGAATGAATTAAATAAGGAGCGGTCGGTGCTTTTTGAAGGAATAAGAGGAGTTACATGTAGTAAGAGGGATAAATCCAGTGGGAGATAATCCCGGATACATGAGAAACTGGAGTCAAAGGATCAAACCAAGGATCAGTAGCAATGTCACTATGGAGTAAGGAGACCCTGAATTTGGATGTCTTAATGACGGTTGTTAGCGACATCTTAGAGAAGAGGTTGAAGAGAATTTGTTGACTCACCAGACTTGGAATGAAGAGGAGGGAAGAATCTGAGATGAAACGATTTATGGCTTAGTCACTGAAAAGCTCATGGTGGGATTCTGTGCTGGGAAACAGAAAAAAGGTTTGAAAAGGAATGCACTGGGTTCAGATCTGGGCAGTCTAAATTTGAAAAGATACTCAAATGGCAAGTCTAGCAGGCAGTTGGAAATAGCTGTTTAAAGTGTTCTGAGAGGAGTCAGGATAGTCCCTCACGCAGGAGGTGTGGGAGTGGGGAGAGAAGGCCAGGGAGAGACTTCCAGAGTGTCCTACGAGCCTAGGGAGGAGAGTCGAGAACTGATGCTAGGCGCCAGTCAGGGTCACAGAGCAAGGTCGCTCTGGCCTCCAGACTTCTGACTCCGTCCTAGCCTTGCTCATGCCGTAGCTCAGGCCCAGGCTGGACTCTAGAACAGAACAAAAGTCACACTACGCTTCCAGAGACAGATCTGTGGGGCTGTGAACACACTAAGCAGATCATAAGGAACAGTTAGGATTTCCACAGTCTGGGTCTCGTGTCCACTGCGGTGGGAAACCCGAATCAGGGCTAAGGCGTGGGCACTCCAGGTGGTGTTGAGGTGAGTTGCCCAGTGTGGATATGGACCCTCGTAGCTGTGATCACTTCCATTAAAACAGAGAAATTCCCGGTGTCCCATTTCCCTGTTCAGCTCTAAACAAAACTTTTCAAGAGCGTCTCTGTATTGATGTTTCCATCTTGTCATCTCCCCGTCTCCTCTGTGTGCTCCATGGTGGCTTTCTTCCTCACATTCCCAAAAAGCACGGCCACTAAATCCCAGTCAGTCTCCACTTGGGCACAGGCAGGGTTAAGTTTCTGGTCCTCAGCTTGTTTCCAGAGTTGCTCGCTCACTCCTCCCTGCAGTACTTTCTTCCTTTGGCTTCTGGAGCACCGTGTTCTGATTTTCCTCCCTTTCTTGACCTCTGATGTGGCCATGCCTAAGTGAGTGTTCGTGCTTCAGCTTTAAATAAAATGTACCTACTGAGGACTCCCAGATACCTCCCTGTAGCTCCCACCTCGTCCCTGATCTCCAGAGTACATACAACTGACGGTCTCAGCGTCCTCCTTGAGGGTCTAGACGTGAAGGCGCCTCAGCCACCACAAACATGTCGGAAACCGAATGCACCCCCAGACCTGCCCCTTTTCTGCCCTTCTGTTCTCAGTGGCTTGTGCAGCATTCATCATTTTCAGGCCGGAAACCTAGGAGTGATCTCTTAACTGCTTTATTCCTGCTCAGTGCCCCACACCGTCTGCCAGCAAGCCGGGTCGTGTTATCACCTCCTTAATAGGATAGCCGGCTGCATGGTCTATGCCTCCACCCCCTCGCTCAGCCAGATAACTCCAGCAGCCGCCTGAGTGCTTGCTCCCCTCCCTGCGTCCACTTGGGCCTCACCAGACCGTTATCTACACGGTGGTCCACCTGAGTGAGCATGTCCTTTCCCTCTGGCTTCCCATCGTGCTTAGAATAAAATTCCAGGGGCACCTGGGGGGCTCAGTCGGGTGAGCATCGGACTCTTGATTTTGGCTCAGGTCATGATCTCAGGGTCGTGGGATTGAGCCCTGCCTCTCTCCCTCTGCACCCCCTCCCCACCCCCGCTTGCGTGCATGCTCTCTCTCAAATAAATAAACCTTTTTTTAAAAAAAAGAACGGAATTCCAAACTCCTCACCACGAGGCCTTTCCTGATTTGCCCCTTCCTGGTGCTCCAGTCTTACTTAGCGTCGTCCCTCTTGCTGTGTACCCACACAGCCTCTTTGCAGTTCCTCAGAAGTCACCCCACTTCTGTGTTTGCTGTTTCCTTTGCCTGGGAAGCTCTTTCTTCACATATCCACACAGCTTTCATTTACTTACTGTTTGTCACTTCATCCCCTCTCCCCCAGCGTGCCTGTGCACACACACACACACACCCCCCAAAGTATAAGCTCCTGAAAGGCCGGAACTCTGTCTCAGTCATGACATTATCTATATTCCCGAGAATGTTAGCTAGTCTATAATAGGCACTTACTAAATATTTGTGAATGGAAAGGACATCTCCACCATATGCAAAACTAAGGAGCACCTGAGTGGCTCCATGGGTTAAGCATCCCAACTCTTGATCTCAGGGTCGTGAGTTCAAGCCCCACGTTGGGTTTCTTTTTTTTTTTTTTTTAAGATTTTATTTATGTGCGAGAGAGAGAATGAGAGACAGAGAGCATGAGAGGGAGGAGGGTCAGAGGGAGAAGGAGACTCCCTGCCGAGCAGGGAGCCTGATGCGGGACTTGATCCAGGGACTCCAGGATCATGACCTGAGCCGAAGGCAGTCGCCCAACCAACTGAGCCACCTAGGCGTCCCCACGTTGGGTTTCTTGTTGGGCATAGAGCCTACTTAAAAAAAGGAGTGTCCCAGAAACTGCATGGAGTTTTACATACCTGGCAAGAAGCCAGGGAAGGGAGAGGAGAACAGAGATGGACAGAGGTAGGATCATGAAACACCTGGTTCACTGCATTAAGTACACTGGCCCTTATATATGAATTATTGAAGATAAATTTGGAGAATCTTAAGGAAGTTTGCAGCATGCTAAGATGTGGATTTTAAAAAGATTGCTCAGGTTGCAGTGTGGAGACTAAATTAGTAGAGAGCAAGACTTGAGGCCAGGAGAGTAGTGAGGAGACTATGGTACGAATGGTGAAGCATGAGAAACAAAATACCACGAAGGCATCTGGCCCAGTGCTCAGGGCTTTACTCTTAAGTTAGCAAGACTTCGTTGGGGAAGGAACAAGGAAGGTGTTGGGCAGAAAGTAAAACACTCCTTTCCCTTAAAATAAGTAGTAAAGACATTGGGGCACCTGGGTGGCTCAGTTGGTTAAGTGTCTGCCTTCGGCTCAGGTCATGATTCCAGGGTCCTGGGATTGAGCCCCGCATCGGGCTCCCTGCTCAGTGGGGATCCTGCCTCTCCCTCTCCTTCTGCCCCTCCCCCAGCTCATGCTCTTGCTTGCGCATGCGCTCTCTCTCTCAAATGAATAAATTAAAAAAAATAAACTTAAAAAAAAAAATAGTAAAGGCATGAGTGCATGTAAAATGAGCCAAGGAGGGTGTAACAGAGTGGAGGGGAAAATTCCAGATTTTAAAGAGGGAAGAGAAAATGTTATTCAGGAAGGAGACCGAGAAGTAAAGCTGGTAGAAAAGAGAAAAGCAGAATGCATTATGATCACCAAGCAGAGAGAAGTCATACACGGGTGAGAAAGGGAACGTCTGATAGGAATCTCAGCCACAGTGAGGTGCAGAGGAGCCCTTTAAATGGTTCTCCCCGGCCCAGGAGGACATGCCATGCACAGCCATTCCCTGGCAGAATTTAATAGTTTATGAAACTCTGAGCCGAAGGCAGACGCTTAATGACTGAGCCACCCAGGCGCCCCTCAATTCTGTTCTTTACCACTCTATCGTGCTAGCCCTTTTTTACCTTTTTGTATTTGTGCCCATCTTGTTTACCTTTGACTCTTTTCCACACTGTCTGCATAGCCTCTTTTGCTTGATGCATTAGCAAGGCTGCCTTTCTGGCTTGCACCTTTCAGCTTCATGCCTACCTGCAGGACCTCTAGATTAACACCATAACTCGTTCCTGTTTGAACTGGCCCTGAATGTAACCACCCATACGATGATCTCCCATCACTCATGTAATGTCCTGTCCTGTAAGGCAACCTCAAATGTTTGAATCATGTGTATTTGTGTGTGTGTGCATGTGTATGAAATAAGGAATTGAGACTATTTGACATTGTTCAGATTAGGAATATATAAGTAATTAAGGAAAATTAACAAAACATTTCATGTATAATTTAGGTGTCATCAGGAGGATCTGTAAATAGGGCAAGCTAATCTGCTTGCAGAGAATACTTACGGTAGAAAAGGAAAGTCTAATATATTTAGATGTAGGTAGATGTGTAATTATATATATACAAAGGTATAGAATATGTATTTTAAATACTGTGGTAAGTGCTATAATAAGGGGAATGGACTATAGAAACTCAGAGTCAAGAAAGGACTCCGTTGAGACACCTGGGTGGCTCAGATGGTTAAGCGTCTGCCTTCGGCTCAGGTCATGATCCCAGGGTCCTGGGATCAGGCCCCACATCGGGCTCCCTGCTCAGTGGGAAGCCTGCTTCTCCCTCTGCCTCTGTCATTCCCTCCACTTGTGCTCCCTGGCTCTGTCTCTGTCAAATAAATAAATAAAATCTTAAAAAAAAAAAAAAAGAAAGAAAGGACTCTATTAACTTTTGAACTGTCTGAAGGATACAAAGGAATTGGGCATGAGGGAAAGTGGGGAAGACTTTACAGATTAGGAAGATTACACACAATGAAGAGAAATGTCATGAAAATAATTTCAGAGCCCAGGATGGCTTTGGACTGATCCCAGGCTGCCTTTCCCAATTCGTGCTCCCCTGGTTGCTCTTAACACTCACCTTCTTTAAATAGGTTTGTTTTATTCTTTTCTCCACCATAGTACTTCAGTTCCCGTTGATTCTTTTTCTCTATCGCTTGAATCTTTTATGTTTTCCTCTTATAGTTGGCCAGATAAAGAACCTATTTAAATAAATTAATACTTGGGATGCCTGGGTGGCTCAGTCTTTAAGCGTCTGCCTTCGGCTCAGGTCATGATCCAGGGGTCCTGGGATCGAGCCCCGCATCGGGCTCCCTGCTCCGCAGGAAGCCTGCTTCTCCCTCTCCCACTCCCCCTGCTTGTGTTCCCTCTCCTGCTGTGTCTCTCTCTCTCAAATAAATAAATAAATACCATCAATACTTAGTTTTTTCTCTACATTTAGTCTCAGTAGCCAGAAACCATATTACATGAAACATCTTTAGTTTTTTTTCCCCCTCCAGGATGGAAGAGCAGTCACAAAACCACGAAGTCAACTCAGACGCAGGATTGTTCTTTTCAGGAGTTGATGATGAGAAGATCCAGAAGAAATGGACCCTGGGACTTTAAATCAGAAAAACCCTGCATTTATGAAGACAGATTAGAGAAAAAGCAGGAGAAAAAAGAAAGTATTCAGGCAGTTTCAGTTACCCACAAAAAAATCCTCATTGTAGAAAGAAGCCATAAAAATAATGAATTTGGCCAAAACTTTAGCCCAAAGTCGGTCCTTGTTAGGCAACAGATGGTTCCCAGAGAAAAAACACCACCAAAATGTGAAATACAAGGAAACAGCTTCAAACAGAATCCATATTTGCTTAATCAACCAAAAATCAACACCGCAGAGAAACGCTATAAATGTAACATATGTGAAAAAACCTTCATTAACACTTCATCTCTTCGCAAACATGAGAAAAACCATAGCGGAGAGAAATTATTTAAATGTAGAGAATGTTCGAAAGCCTTCAACCAAAGTTCAGCTCTCATTCAGCATCAGATAACTCACACTGGAGAGAAGCCCTACGTGTGTAAAGAATGTGGGAAAGCCTTCACTCTGAGTACATCCCTTTACAAACACCTAAGAACCCACACTGTGGAGAAATCCTACAGATGTAAAGAATGTGGTAAATCCTTCAGCAGAAGGTCTGGCCTTTTCATACATCAAAAAATCCACGCTGGAGAAAATCCCCATAGATACAATCCAGGTAGGAAGGCATCCAGCACATCCCTTCCCGGATGTCAGAGAATTCATCTCAGAAAGAAGTCCTATTTATGTAATGAATGTGGCAACACCTTTAAGTCTAGCTCATCCCTTCGTTATCATCAGAGGATTCACACGGGAGAGAAACCTTTCAAGTGCAGTGAATGTGGGAGAGCCTTCAGTCAGAGTGCATCTCTTATCCAGCACGAAAGAATTCACACTGGAGAAAAGCCCTATCGGTGTAACGAATGTGGAAAAGGTTTCACTTCTATTTCAAGACTTAATAGACACCGGATAATTCATACCGGTGAGAAGTTTTATAACTGTAATGAATGCGGCAAAGCCTTAAGTTCTCACTCGACGCTTATCATTCATGAAAGAATTCACACTGGAGAGAAACCGTGTAAATGTAAAGTGTGTGGGAAAGCCTTCCGACAGAGTTCAGCTCTCATTCAACATCAGAGGATGCATACCGGAGAAAGACCCTATAAATGCAACGAGTGCGGGAAAACATTCAGGTGTAACTCATCCCTTAGTAATCATCAGAGAATTCACACAGGAGAGAAACCATATCGGTGTGAGGAATGCGGGATATCTTTCGGCCAAAGTTCAGCTCTTATTCAGCATCGGAGGATTCATACAGGAGAGAAGCCCTTTAAATGTAACACATGTGGGAAGACTTTCAGACAGAGCTCATCACGTATTGCCCATCAGAGAATTCATACTGGAGAGAAACCATATGAATGTACTACATGCGGGAAACTTTTCAATCACAGGTCATCTCTTACTAATCATTACAAAATTCATATCGAGGAGAACCCCTAGGAAGTAGATTTGCATGTGTGAAAGCCTTAAACCAAAGCTCATCAGAATACCCGAGAGTGATACAACAGAAGTAATGGATAGGGAAAACCTTTCTGTGATGTAGGCCTCATCAGATACCAGATTCCAAGGATAAGCCTTGACTATGTAATAGATAATGAGGAAAGTAGGAAGTGTTCATGCCTGCCAGGCACTTTTGAAAATAACCTGAAATGAAGAATTCACAAGTGGAGACACTGACTTTGGGCATTTGTAAAATAATTCTTTCTAGAGCAGTGTACACGAGATACCTAAACATCTGGGTGAGGGGAGGTGTGCACTGGATTTCTCATTAAAAAGAAACTTATAAATTGGTAATACTTTTTTTTTTTACAACTAACATTTAATAGCATATAAAAGATGTGATTGAATTCTACACTTTTAGAGAAAAGGACCAAATAAAAGATTAAAAACAACAACAAAAAAGAGCTGTGAACTACCTCTCCGTTTCTGGGGTTTGTCCTTTTCCTGACCTGATGTCAAATTCTGTGCATGGATTTCATTTAAAAATAGAAATAAAAGTCTGTTGTCTTCATCCTGTGTTCTTCTAGTAATTGCTATGGATTGGGAATTTTCTAACCAATTGCTAATGCTGTTCTCGAATTTTATTTGTTTAGCTGTGAGGTCATTTATGAAGAAAGTATGCCAGCTAGGTACTGCGAGCTGTCATCCTGGGTACATTAAATGGGAAAAATAAGCAATTCTTTCAAGTTTAAAGCTATTAAATATCTATAAATTCACAATGGAAGGAGCTAGCAAAAGAAATTTAATGAATCTAATAGCTGTGCCAAAATATTGAAAGGTACATTGATTATTTTATGACCTAAGAAGTAGGTTTTCCCTTACTTGGTGTTCTGTATCACACAACTTCAGGAAAATAAAAGGAATTATAAACAGTAATTTTTTTTAACCCCAGCTCTGGGGCAGGTACTATACTGCATACTGGGAGCCTTACGAAGAAAGACACAGCCCTTAGAGATGCCGTGAATTTGGGGAAAGGACAGAGTTGACAAACTAGCAGTGAGGAAGCCAATTAATCGATCACAGTATGTAAGTGGCTTTAACAAGCAAATAGGTAAGTTAACGATAGTATGTTGCATTGCAAGAATGTTAGGGATTTGTGCAGCATGAAGAAAGAGGAGGTCAAGCCTAACCAAGAAAACCTGGAGACAAAGTCTCCAGAGGCAGTGTGGCTAAGCCAGGTTTTGGAAGAACAGCAGCTCTGCAGAGGGTGAAGCAGAGACCGCATGCGTGAAGGTACAGGTGGGTAGGCGGTCACGGCACCTTCGTGAAAACGCAAATATGGAACTAATGAGCAGGAGACGCTAAGTTGGAGTGGGACACACACGCCATATAACTCACGGCTTATTTGCCATGTGAAGAAGTTAGAATTGTATCCAAAATTGGTGAAGATTGTTCTGGCAACAATGTGTAGAAGATGGATTTAGGGGGTTGAAGAAAGCTGTACAGGTGGACGCCTAGAAATGTGGGCTATTGTAATTCAGGTGGTACATGAATGAGAGACCAGACTCCCATGGGACGGATGGGTAGAGAACAGGACACAGGTAAGGCATTGAGTAAATGAGACATGGTGTTCACAAGCAAGTAGATGAGGTTGGTGAGTGACGAGACTAAGATGACCCAAGTAGGGCTGCCAGATAGGCTGTCTATATAGGACAGGTCTCGTATTTAATGATTTTGTCCTGCATCCTGGATTGACTTTGGCAGGTTGCCCTTAGTGTAATCAGTTGTGGGGGCTTTTTTTCCCCCAATAATGAAAATTCAGCAGTTAGAGTTCTTTTTCTGCTTCAGTAATTGGCACTTAGGTTACTTAAATGGCAACGCTAGCTGAAACCCGTACCTCCACAAATAAAGATCTGAACAATACTTTAAGTCTCCTGTGTTTTTGGCTGGGGGAAGACCACACAGGGGGACTGTGAATTGCAGGTCTTGTTTTCCATCTTAAAAGAAGGCTAAGACTTCTTTTGGCCAAAGTCTCCGGTTGTAAACAAATAATCACTCTTAATTAGAGATAACTTCGGGTGAGTACCAGTGCTCTGAAAATCAGCACCAGCAGCCATGCTTCTGAAAGTGAGCAAGTTAATGATAGACCCCAGTTTCTGAAAGTCACCCAACTAGTAGACTTATCTCATGCCTCTAGACAGTCGTTAGCAAATGTCTCACTCCAGTGACCACAGAAAGTATGCCTGTCAAGAACAGCCTTATTCCAGTGATCACACGAACTCATTTGCAAGTCTTGTCAATCTATATAAACACCTACTTTTGAAAATCCACCAATCCCTAGACCGAGCTTTCCAAAACCTTGCAGGAGATCAACTCTGGCTTTCTTCAGGGAGGATGTTCCTTGCAAATACAGCTTTCTCTTGCGGGCATACATGAAGTTTTCCTTTTCTGCATTACATATCAAGTTCAATTTGTTGCTAGTTTGCAACCATTTCAACAGCTCAACCCCTATTTACTGTTATCACCTCAGCCACATGAGTGACAAATGTGCTGATGAGGCCATGAGATTATCCTATTCAATATTTTCCAATTTTTGTGATGATTGCTATTATCTGTGTTTTGTGTTTTTGAATCCTAAAAGCAAGTATAAATTTCATTAATCCTCAGAACATTGGGTATCTATTAAATCAGGAAACGTCCTTTTGAAACTTACAGGGTTAAGGGTCTGACTCTTGATTTCAGCTCAGGTCATGATCTCGGTCGTCAGATGGAGTCCGACATCAGGCTCCACGCTAAGCCTGCTTAGGATTCTCTCTTCCCCTCTGCCCCTCCCCTCCACACACACACTGCTCATGCTCTTTCTCACTCTCTAAAAAAAATAATTTTAAAAAATGAAACTTTCATAGTATGAAACTGTTCATTCAGTATCAAAATTAGTGGAAAGTCATAAACCAGCACATACTAAAAGCTAAATAAAGAGATTTATAATTACCTCAACTATAAAGGGATAAAGTAACAAATTTTCTGATGAAATTCAGATAAAAATAATCATAGAGGTGGTAATTATCAACACTGTGTATCAATCTTTTTAGCACAAATGACTGATTGCATATACCAGGAGTTTTTTCTCATTCTAAAACTGCAAATGAATTTTCAAGTGTCAGCATAAAATACTGCAGTAATGAAAATGTAATTGCTCTATTTACTATTTCAGAGATTATTAAAGATCTAAAGATGCTTCATTTTGTTACAACATAGCCCAAGATGTAAGTAATCACAACGCAGGAAAAAAGTTCCTTTCCTTGTGCAATGTTTTTCTTGTGAAAAAGGCTTGCTTAGAAGGTATTGCAAGTAAAATCCCTTCCAGGTGAGACTTCAGAAATATAAACTTTTTGCAGAAACTCAGTAAGTTATGAGGAAAAGTGTACTGCTTTCGGTAGCGATAACACAAATGCAAATTTTGGATGTGCAAAAGTGCAGACAATTTATTCGAAGTTACAACAAAGTATAGTGGATTCTATGGCAGATGGTGGTGGTTCTGCCCATACTCTGCATTTCTGCATAGTGCTGTGGACAACATCTGATATCCTTGCTACTGACACTGAAATAATTATTACAAAAATGTTGCAACATTTGAGCAGTTACAGGATTTTTGTGATTTTGTTTGCATTCAATAATCTTCAGTTACTTAGCATTCAGAAACTTGTTTGGACTTCTGGTTTCTGCTATGACATGTAAACAGCTTAAAATCATCACTTCTAACAAGAAAAAGCTGAAAATCACAAGCTGAAGATCAATAACTTATCTTCCTGGGAACTGAGGTTACTGGGCAAATTGCAACACTGATCTCGAGAGACAGACATATCCAGAAAGACAGCCCAGTTCTGCTTACATGGAGCAGAAGCTGCTGGAGCCATAAACATACAGGAACATTTAAATGATAGTTTTGGTGAATTGTTGGAGGTTGAGTGTGGGCTAGCCTGAGAATGAGAGGTCCCCCACATCTCCAATGCCATTAGCTCCAGAAACCCATTTGGATTTACATGGTGGTGACCCAAGAAATATCCCTTTAAGGCTCTGGCAGGGGAAGGGTCACCCTTGTGAAATATACCTAGAAGAAAAACTACTCTCCTGGGGAAAAGAGTTTACCAGAGTCTTATGCTGGCTGGGGTAAGAACATTCCTCCCTCTAACCTTTCTGTCTCACTAAGGAGGAGAAAACAATCAACAGGGGTCAGGGCTTCAAGGAAATAGATTGGAAATGCTGCAACCAGGGGAGGGAGAACAGGGCATGGAGGCAAAAAGTTATACCACTGGAGAAACACTTGGGTCACTCCTGGCCCTAGATGCAGACCCACTAAAACTGAGACTTAAAACTGAGATTTAATTGGAAGATTATAGAGTCCCCTACCCACCCACCCATGGCTTGCCACCATATCAAAGGGTTTTGGTATAAAAACAGTGTATGCAGCAGAGAGAGCTACAAGAGAGCCTCTCCTTGAGGAGGAGTATTTAGGGAGGCCAAAGTCAAGAGGAGAACAAAAACAAGGATACCAGCAGAATCTGAAGCCTCTGGCACCTATGGTTGCCCCACTCCTAGCCAAGTTAACATAAATCTAGCAGTGTATTAAAAAGGAAAATACACCATGACCAAGTGAGATTGATCCCAGAAATCAAAAGTTTGTACAACTTACGAAAAACAGACCACACTGCATTAGTGTGATGAAGGCAAAACACACACAGAGAAATACACATAAAGTCCTCCTGATGCAGAAGAAGCATTTCACAACACCCTTTCATGATTAAATACACTGAAAGAGGAACAGAAGGTGATATCCTTAACATAGTAAAGTACACTTACGGAAAAGCCCACAGCTAACATCATAGTCAACAGGAAAAGACTGAAAGCTTTCCCCTCAGATTAGGAACAAGACAAGGATGCCTGCTTTTGCCACTTCTATTCACCGCTGTACTGGAAGTTGCAGCAAGAACAATTAGGAAGAGAAAGAAATAAAAGGCATCCAAATTAGAAAGGAAGAATTAAAAATCTCTATTTGCAGATGACATGACTTTATATATAGAAAATCCTAAGTAAGTAATCCACACAAAAAGAATATATTAGAATTGATAAATGAGTTCAGCAATATTTCAGGATGCAAGATCAACATGCAAAGAGCAGTTTTATTTCCAGAGGTCCTAATGAAAAATCTGAAAAGTAAATTAAAGCAATTTCATGTATAATAGCATCAAAAAGAATAAAATACTTAGGAATAAGTTTAACCAAGGAAGTCTAAGACTTGTACAATGAATTGTATATACTTAGACAATATTGCTGAACTACAAAATATTGCTGAAAGAAATTGAAGAAGACATAAGACCTAAATAAATGGAAAGACATTTGATACTCATAGATTGGAAGACATAGTGTGGTTAAAATGGCAATACTCCCCAAAACGATCTAGAAATCCAATGCAATCACTGTCAAATTTCCAATGGCTTTTTTGCGGGCATGGAAAAACAGAGTCTAAAATTCATATGCAATTATGAGAGATCCTACATAGTGGAAACAATTTTGAAGAAAAATTTGGAGGACTCACACTTCCCAACTTTAAAACTTACTGCAAAGCTACAGTAATCAAAACAGTATGGTATTGGCATATAAACATATAGATTAATGGAATCAAATTGAGAGCCCAGAAATAAACATATCTACGACAATTGATTTTCTGACAAGGGTAAAAAGACCATTCCGTGGGAAAGAATAGGCTCTCCAGCGGATGGTGCTGAGACAACAGGATGTCCACATGCAAAAGGGTGACTCTAGATCCCTACCTTACACCACACACAAAAATTAACTCCAAGTGAATCAAAACATAAATGTAAATGCTAAAACTATAAAATTCTTAGAAAGAAACAGGTGAAAATCTGCTTGACCTTGAATTAGATAACAGTTTTCTAGGTAGGACACAAAATACAACAAAGGAAAAAATAGGTAAATAGGGCTTCATCAAAATTTAAAATTTGTGTATCAAAAGACACTATTAAGGGCACCTGGCTGGCTCAGTCAGTAGGGCATGCGACTCTTGATCTGGGGGTTATGAGTTCAAGCCCCACGCTGGGTATAGAAATCACTTAAAAAAAAAAAAAAAAAAAGCACTATCAAGAGAGTGGAAAGACAACCCACAGAACAGAACAAGGTATTTGCAAAGCATGTATCTTCTAAAGAGCCTAGGGTCTGACAGAAAAGAGAGCCCAGAAATAATCCCGTGCTTATGTGGTTAATCTATAACAAAGGAGACAAGAATATACAATGGGGAAAAAGACAGTCTCTTCAATAAATGGTGCTGGGAAAACTGGACAGTTACTTGCAAAAGAAGGACTGGACCACTTTCTAACACCATACACAAAAATAAATTCAAAATGGATTACAGACCTAAATATGAGAACTGAAACCATAGAAATCCTTGAACATAGGCAGTAATTTCGACATTGGCCTTAGCAAATTTTTCCAGATAGGTCTCCTCAGACAAGGGAAATGAAAGAATAAGCTATTGGAACTATAGCAAAATAAAAGGCTTTTGCATAGTGAAATAGACCGTCATCAAAACAAAAAGGCAATCTCTTAGTGGGAGGAGACATTTGTCAATGATATATCCAATAACAGGGTTAATATCCAAAATATATAAAGCACTTCCACAACTCAACACCAAACAACAACAACAAAATCTGATTTTTAAATGAGCAGAGGAACCGAATAGACTTTTTCCACAGAAGACACCCAGATGGCCATCTGACACGTGGGAAGATGCTCAACATCACTCATCATCAGGGAAATACAAATCAAAACTACAATGCAGTATTGCTTCACACCAGTCAGAATGACTAGTATCAAAAAGGCAAGAAATAACACATGTTGGCAGGGATGTGGAGAAAAAGGAACCCTTATGCAGAGTTGATGGGAATGCGAATTGTTGCAAACATTGCAGAAAACAGTACAGAGTTTCCTCAAAAAATTAATAGAAATACCATACAATCCAGTAATTCTTTTTTTTAAAAGATTTTATTTATTAGAGGGGGAGAGAGAGAGCACAAGTGTGGGGCAGAGGCAGAGGGAGAAGAAGACTCCCCACTGAGCAGGGAGCCTGATGCGGGGCTCGATCCCAGGACCCTGGGATCATGACCTGAGCTGAAGGCAGACGCTTAACCAACTGAGCCACCCAGGCACCCCTAATCTAGTAATTCTACTACTGAGTATTTACCCAAAGAAAATGAAAATACTAATTCGAAAAGATATGTGCACCCTTGTGTTTGCCGCAGGATTATTTACAAGAGCCAAGTTGAATCCATTGACTCAAGAAGGACCAAGGGGGGTCGAATTTTGAAGAAGGGAACTTCTGAAAGGAAAAAGGAGGCCAAAAAAAAAAAAAAAATTGAGAAGACATCACTAAAGTACTAAAAGTGAATAATTGTCCTAGGATTCTATACTCTTTGGAATATATTTTAAATTAAAATAGTAAAGAATGTATATATGACAGGTGAGTACAAAGAAAATAGAATGAGAAGACCTATTCAGTTAATCCAAAAGAAAACACTTAAAAGTAACATAAGGGAGGAGTGGGGGAAAAAAAAGGATTAGTATGAAGCCAGATATAAACCCCACAAGCCACACAAATGGTGCTTTAGTTATGCTTCTCTAGTCGGGAGTGTGACAGCACTTCAACTGGTCCTAAGGGTTAACTTGCTTCAAGTTAGCACACTCCCTACTTGCTGACCTAAGTCCCTTGATCCCTAACAGACCACTGGCCTTGAGGAGTGAAGGACCAGAACTTTCCCAGGCCACAGAGGCCGGCAAGTCTGTTTGAAGCCCCCTCGGCTCTTTGATTAGCCTAGCAATTTTTTTAGCAAAATGTTTTTCTTTTTTGAGGTCACACAGATGATTTTACTAACCTCCATTTGTGCATTAGTAGGCCTCCCCATCCTGTGCAGAAGGAACAGGGTACTCTACATACCAGGAAACAAGAACCAGAACCCGGAGCACAGCCCTAGCCCCACCCCAACACCAGCACTGGGATAACATTTGTAGTTAGCACCATCGTGTCTGCACATGATCAAGAAATGTTGCAGACCACTGCACTCCCTTTACTCGTTACCCTAAACCACTTTTTTTTTTTTTTAAAGATTTTTTATTTATTTATTTGAGACAGAGAGAGAGAGCACATGAGATGGGGGAGGGTCAGAGGGAGAAGCAGGCTCCCTGCCGAGCAGGGAGCCCGATGCGGGACTCGATCCAGGGACTCCAGGATCATGACCTGAGCCGAAGGCAGTCGCTTAACCAACTGAGCCACCCAGGGGCCCTACCCTAAACCACTTTAAAAACCCTTGGACCAGGCAGAAACCTCAGAGTTGGCTTTTGGACAAGAGTCTGCCTTCTCCCCCGTCTGCTGGCCTCCTGGATGAAGCTCAAGTTCCTTTCCAATCAAAACTCGTCTCTTGAGTAACGATCGATCTTTTGACAGGGAGCCGAACTCGGAACTTGGGTTCGGTAACAGGAGGAGGACGGTACATGTCATCCCGCTGATGGAGGGCAGCAAGTCTGTGGGCTCAGCCACAAGGCGGCAATCAAAGTTGAAAAAAGTCTCAGCAGGATGGATTTCCCCACATTGTGTAGATTGAATATGGCAGTTCATTTGTGGGGCCCAAGCAAATGCCACCAAAAGGGCCCCAAAAGGCTTGCCTGCTGGTAGGGAGGGAGCTGCTCTCGTCCCTCCCTGGAGGTTCCCTCTCTGTGTCTGACCTCAGCTGCTTTAAGGACTGAGCCAAATACTCTCCTGGGGAGGGAAAGGCATGACTCACAAGTCTAGTGATCCAGGCAGGCTGGGTCTGAGGACCCAGACGTGGTCCCGCAGCACCAGCCCACAGGGTCCTTTGGCTTCTCGCAGGACAGAAATCAAACTCCCGTCCAGAGGAAGCGAGAGCAGTGTTTATGGAAGGTATAGAGAGGGTGCAGGGACAGACAGAGGGTCTGGGAGACTCAGAAAGGCAAGGAGAGAGTGTCTCCTCTCTGCCTGGGGTCTGGCTTTCTACTGAGGACGGTGGTCTCTCCGTCATCCAGGAACCGGTGAGAACAAGGACAGGGTCCGGGTGTCCATCACAAGTCACTTCTTCCCTGAAGCCAAGAGGGTCTGGCGTCAAAATGTCCAGTGTCAGTGCTCTGAAATCCGCACACGATGGCCTCACCCAGTCATTCTTGCCCCCGCACTCCTCAGATGTTATCTATTGTGCTGGAAGGCTCCAAAGACATCATTAACTCCTTGTCTCTTACAAGGAGCACATACATTAAGGCACGTGTAAGGTGAGGGTACAGGTCCTAGGAAGAAGAGAAGCAGGAAAAGGAAGAAACAAGCCAGCTTTTCTCCTCATGGGGTCCCTTCAGTTTCCCTGTCTCGCTAGCTCTGCTGCACACAGATGCCCGAGTCAGCATCCTCCCTGGTCCTGAGTGAGGGATGCCAAGTACGGGGCTGGCCAAGGCTCCCAGAAGCAGAGGTAGCATCAGGGTGGAATGTGACAGCACAGGGAAAAAGGGGAGGGGGCTTCAGGCCCACAGAAGAGGAGGTAGCTCTGAGCCTGGATTGAAGAACCAAAGGGGGGAGAGAAGCCACCCCCGATTCATGCTGTCCCCCCCAGGGCCACCTCCGTTACCCCTTGTACTTCCTGGTTTACCTGAACTCTCTCAAACTCCTGACCAGCATGTGTTAAACCTCTTGGTCTCTGTTCCCAAAAAAGAAATTCAACTGGGAGAGTTTGAGCACTAATTGTAGTTTGGGGGGGGGGGGTTAAAGTAAACTTACAAGGCAGGACTCTGAGCCAATTCAATCCCGTGGTTCCAGCTGCCCTGCCAAGTACATGGTCAAACGTGCGGGTCACGGCTTGCTCCGTGAATGTAAATGATTAAAGAAAGGAAAACGATAGATCAATACTTCTCACGGACATGTAAACAGCCTCCCCAAAATACTAGCATTCAAATCCAGCACTCTATCAAAGGTTAACATAGCATAACCACAAGCAATGAATTCCAGAAATACAAAGGTAGTTTATCAGGTGTGTGTGTGGGGGGGGAATGGTAGTTTATAACAAATAGAAAATCTTGGGCCACCTGGGTGGTTCAGTGGGTTAAGCGTCTGCCTTCAACTCAGGTCATGATCCCACGGTCCTGGGACCGAGCTCCCAGCTCCTAGGCAGTGGGGGGGGGGGGGGGTCTGCTTCTCCCTCTGCTACTCCCCCTGCTTGTGCTATCAAATAAATAAATCTTAAAAAAAAAATAGAAAATCTTGATAAAATAATTTACTAATATTCAACACCCATTCATGCTTTTCTATTTTTAAAATATTTTATGTATTTGGGAGAGAGACAGTGTGGGCGCACAAGCGGGGGTGGGGGGCAGAGGGAGAGGGAGAAGCAGACTCCCCCTGAGCCCCCTGAGCAGGAACCCCACGGGGGGCTCGATCCCAGGACCCCGGGATCATGACCCGAGCTGAAAGCAGACGCTTGCCCACTGAGCCACCCCCCGCCCCATGATCGATTTTCAGAGACCTCTCAGACCACTGTGACTACGAGAAAACAATCTTAGACTCATCTACACAGAGGCGACAGCAGGTGTGAATCCCGCGTGAACTGCTGAAAGCGTCTCCGCCCTTGGGGGGCGGGCCTGGCCCAGGCACGGGGAGGTCAGCGCGGCACCTGCTGGGGTCACCGGACTGGGGTCCTTGGCCCCAACGACTGTAGGAACGGGGCCGTGCCCAACACGGACAGGCACAGGCAGGGCAATCCCGGGCCAGCGGGCGCGGCTGAAGGGAGACGCGGTCCGACAGAGGCGTCGGGCGGGCTCCCCAGAGCGCTCCGGGGACACTGCGCGGGGGCTGCGGCGGGAGCGGGGCGACGGCCGCGCAGGCGCAGTTGGCGGAACTTGCGGCTCCCTACGCGGTAGATTTCGTCTGCGTGTTAACTCCCCGTGGCTGGGCGAGTTTTTTAGCGGTAAAATAAGGGAGAAAGTTGGTGAAAGGTCCGCTTTGGCGGCCACGGGTGCCTGGGACTCACGTGAACCGGCCTAGGACTGCCCCTCGGCAAGCGGCTCTGCTCTGCAAGCAGTGGTCCCCGCCCGCAGGGGGCGTCCCGGGTGCCCAGGGGCTTGCTCCCCAGGTCCGGCCCGGCTCGCTGGGACCGACACAGGGCAGAACAGAGTGGTGCCCAGGACTTGGCTCTGACGCGGGCGGATGGGGCTGCAGGAGTGTGCGGCCTTGGGGTCGGGCTTTCCCGAGACTGTGGCCTCTGCAAGGCGAGGAGAGAGAGGCCAGGGACGCTTACTCTTCCCGAAAATTCCAGCTGCCTCGGCTCCCTGCTGGAAGAGAAGCCCTCAAAGGGCCTAGGGGTGGAGGCAGCCTCCTCAATGACCGAGCAGAGGATTCCCGGGCGGCTTGTCCCCAAGCCCCCAGGAGGAAACCTGGGGATCCCCACAAATACCCCAAGAAGGCTCTAATGGGGTTCCGTTCCAGCCCATGTGTGGAGGACTCCCAACATCTGGGGAACTGAGGGGATTCCTCCTGGAGCCAGAGGCAACAGGGCCCAACCACCCCTCTCAGGCATGTTCTAGAAAGCATTCCTCTAGGTAGCCCTAAAGCAACGGTTCTCAACTGGGGAATTTTGCACCCCAGGAAACACTTAGCAATGTCGAGAGATGTATCTGGTAGTCACAACTGAGGGGGAGCTACTGGAGAGATGTGGGGTGCTGGTAAGCATTCTAACAAGGGCGAGACAGCCCTCCACAGCAAAGAAGTATCTGGCCCAAGTATCAGTAGTGCCGAGACAGGAAGGAGCTTTAGAAAGCCGGGCCCTGAGCCGGGAATCTGGGGGCAGGCCCTGCCCATCTGTGCCCTGTGCAGAAGAGCAGACAGCTGCCCATCGAGCTGCCCCCTTCTGAGAGAAGCACATCTTCCTTCCTACCTGTTTGCTACCTGCCCCCCACACGATGTGCCCAGGACCGCGGCTCTAAGGGTCTGTGCCCCTGGCCTCGTCCAGAGTGTGACCTGACCCCCTGGCTAAGACGAGATCAGGGCAGTGATTGCACAGAGGGTCTGTGATAACCTAAGTCATCTCCATGTGTCAACCCTGTCCCCCCCCCACCCCGGCCCTTTCACTGGACCTCCCTTTTCCCAAGTGCCGGCTCCAAACCCGGCCCATCCATGCTCCCCCCAGAGGCTGCAGTGGGCGCTCCCACTGAAGAGCTACACTGGGGGCACGCAGGCCCCAGGATGGGTGCTCTGGACTGTGAGTCCTCCAAACTCGTTTCCTGCACGTCCACAGTCAGGCCTCTCTTCCCAATAGCAGTGGCTGAACCCCAGGACCGTGAACCAGTCACAGAACCATCACACTGTTTGGACTTTGGTCCCAAGTCCACCTGAAAGAAAATGAGGGTCATGCTTCTCAATCCCAATGACTTGCTCTCCCTTCCACAAACCCAGTAAATACATAATCATAAAAAAAACTATCAAAACCAGGTAGATGTCCCTTACACTCTCCAGTAGTATTTGTTTATTTCTGGTTTAGTTACAAGCAATAGAAGCAGGGGCATCTCGTTACCACAAGAATCGAGAGGACCACACTGATGGTCCCAGAGGCCTGCCATGAAGCAGCAGGAAGAGGTGAACGACCAGGAAAGGAGAAGGGGGCAGGGCCACGCCAGGCTGCATTCCAGAGGTCCCTGATCTAGCAGACTCCACCGCGGGGGGTGGCCTCCCATCCTGGGCACTGGTTGACCGCTGCACTAGGAGGGGAAGGTTTCTGCCGCGAAAGGTCTTGGGTTCCCTCTAGCACAAGGATACCCACTTCCTGTGGAAGTAGTTGAAAACAAGATCTCAGGCCACCCCCAAACAATCCCTCCACAAAGGTAGAAAGAAAACAGGTTTTTAAAAAATGGAGTAAGCTTTAAACCAGATTGTGGTAGCCACAAGACAGTCCACTAGCAAGATTACGGAGACAGACGGAAACTCCTAACCCAGGGCATCACATACGCAAGATAAACCACAACCAGCCCTCGAGAAGACTTGACCATGCCGTTCGTCACACCGAGCTCACCCTAAATTCACCTGGCAAATGGGATTGCTACTGGTTTCCTAGTTGCCTTTACCCAAAGGAAACATTTCTAGTATTTTATTACGAGAGGTAGGTTTGTTACTCAGAGCCTTGCACCTGCCCAAGTTCGTTCCTACCCTGGGAGACTGGAATAAGGGGCTCCACCGTCCTCCATGATTGCATTTCACAGAGATGGCTCTCCGGTGCTTGAGAAATCATTCTTGATCTTTGGAAAGCTAGCAAGGGGGTTATCCAGCTTTTTAAGTTCCCTCCCAGCCCACAGGGCAGCTCTGGGGAGGAGAGGCTGATGGCCCCATGTACCTGGGTCTCTGTCTTTGCCTAGAGTCC
This sequence comes from Phoca vitulina, assembly GCF_004348235.1. Classification (NCBI taxonomy): domain Eukaryota; kingdom Metazoa; phylum Chordata; class Mammalia; order Carnivora; family Phocidae; genus Phoca; species Phoca vitulina. The sequence continues at coordinate 1,935,198 of NW_022589790.1, forward strand.
CGGTGACAGGAAGGTGAACAAGGCCCCTTCTGAAGGCAAATCCCCACCACCCTGCCTCAGCACTGTCTATTAATGACCAGTACTGGACCTCACCCTCCTATTAAAATTGAGCTGACGTTTCTTTTTTAGATTTTTTTTTTTTATTCACTTGAGACAGAGAGATACAGAGAGAGAGAGAGAGAGAGAGAGCACAAGCAGGGGGAGTGGGAGAGGGAGAAGCAGGCTCCCAGCTGAGCCAGGAGCCAGACGTGGGGCTCCATCCCAAGACCCTGGGATCATGACCTGAGCCGAAGGCAGACGCTTAACCACCTGAGCCACCCAGGCGCCCCTGAGCTGAAGTTTCTTAATAGTCAGACTTGGGGGAATATTTTCTGTGTAGTATATGTGTACAGGGTCACTCTGTCATATCTTTCTCCACTTTCTTAGAAGTTTATGAATTTTTTTCTTCCAGTGTGGATCCCAACTTAGTCTAGTCTTTCTCTTGAAAAACTTATTACACACAATTCACGCTCCTTTTACTAATAAGATTCGTCGAAATAATGAGGATTGCTGTCCTTCGATGAATATTGCCTTTCGTGGAGAATGGAAGCTTTAGAACCGAGGTGGCTTACTGGTCGCTAGAGGGCGCCCTTGAAAGGCCACATTTCCAAAAATAAACATTGGCAGGGGGTGGACTTGTGGGTCAAAGCCCTGGCAGAAGGACTCCGCCAGGACCCGAGGGGGTGGGCAACCCACCCCACAGATGAGTCAGAGACAGGCGCAGGCCCAGCCACCCCTCCTCCCTCCTCCGCCGTCTTATGCAATTGGAGGCCTTGGTGCCCGAACCCGACGAAGCCTGGGCTCTAGGTCCTCCCCTTTCGGGCACAGAAAAACAGCAGTAGCCCAGAGCCCATGTTCCCCTCTTTTGTCTGACAAAGGGTGTCTCGTAATGTGGCTGTAGGCTGGACACACCCCAACGCAGCCACCCAGAGGCCTCCAGAGACAGCTTGCTGCCCTCAGATTTCAGGAAGTATCCGAGAAGACAGGACTGAACAGGATGCTGCTCTGACCCAGGTTCTCCCCTGGAAGACCCAGACGTCAGGGTCACCTTGTCCCCCACTTTCCCCTGAGACCTGCAGGAGGAGCCATCTGCCACCAGGGGGCAGCAGAGATACCACCGGGCTTGGAGGGTCTGTAGTGGGGGAGCAGGGCAGGGCTCCCCGTTAGCACAGAGGTAGTCACTGTGTGTCGGAGCCCCCGTCCCCAGCCCCCATCTCACCTACACTCAGCCTCTCAACACACATGTGGGTTAAAATGGCCGCAAACATTCCGGCGATCTTTGGGTTCTCTCTCTGCTCCGATCTCTTTCCTCCTGACAGGTCTCTCCTAAAATTTTCTTTAGGTCATCGAGGAATCTGAGGTGATGCTCTACCTCTGGAAACCCTTCCAGTCACTTCCATGGCAGCTCAGCAACTGTCCTGGGCTCACCCAGGCACTCACAGTTCTGATGCATGAAGACCTTCGTCCAGGAAAACCTAGTATGTTCATTCATTTCAAGGACTTCTGCCTATAAGTTACTAACACAGAGTTCCTCTTTCTAATGTTTGGCTGAAAAGCTCCGATTTACCCAGAAAGTATTTTTAATTGCATTATATTTCACTGACAACGTTGTTTTACCCTGAAGTATAGAAACAATTTCCCACATATTGATGATTTTTCTGTAAGCTTTGAAGCTGAGCCCAGCCTTTCGTCACACGGCCCCTAGAAGACAGCCCTAAAGACATTTGAAGAGCAGATTATCAAATCCACACACCCCTCTGGAGTCCATCTCTAGGTTCTAGGTCAGGCTTAGGTCCTCTGCCCCAAGTGGTGGGACTTTCATAAAGCTCTCAAGTTCCTCGAGGAGTAAAAAAAACCAAACCTGGGGGCGCCTGGGTGGCTCAGTCGGTTAAGTGTCTGCCTTCAGCTCAGGTCATGATCCCAGGATCCTGCGATCAAGCCCCACATTGGGCTCCCTGCTTGGCAGGAAGCCTGCTTCTCCCTCTCCCACTCCCCCTGCTTGTGTGTGTGTGCTTGCTCACACTCTCTCTCAAATAAGGTTTAAAAAAAAAAAAAAAAAAAAGAACCAACTCTAAATTATGAGATGCAATTCCCTTTTTACAAGACTCCTCTTGACCTTTAAGGGGAAAAGTCAGGGGCCAGGGTGGGGAGTCTTGCCTCTGTGTTTATGGAGAGGCCCCACAGAGAATCCTGGGCTATTAATAGAAGGTCCACAGTTCTTCAGGGTTTTCTCTATTTTCCAGGTCCTGGTTGTTAAGGGAGTGACTTCAAGCCCAGCCCGGCCCATTGTGTCCAGAGAATTCTGAACCAGGTCAGCCCATAGGTTCTCTCGACCCATCAGAAAGAGGTCCTGGCCTTTTTGGAATGTCCCCTGCTTCTCTTTCCTATTTGCTCCTCAGTAACTGGGGGACCCAGCAGTGGCCTCGAGGGACACTGTCCTGGCCTCAAAGTGGACGTGGCCTCTTCATTAAGGCAGATTTCCCAGGGAGACTTGACACCCTCCTGAAATCTGTTCTCTATCCCCTCTCTCTACTCCCTCCCCACCACCACCCCCCTCCCCACCAACTGCCTCCACACAGTGGGCACCGCAGCATGCGTTCACCCCCACAATCAACTCACCTCCAGCCTCTTGAGAGAACCTACTTCAGCTTCCTAGGACACCATTAGGTAGAAACTGTCATAGATTCTCCCCCACATTTTTCTTATTTGCCCAAATTCCCTTATTTCAGGATGCTTGATCCTTCTTAATTTTCCTTCTGTCACTCAGAAGACTCCATTTTACCTTTGGAAATAAAATCCTTCCCCGTCACCGTCTTGCCACATCAGAAATGACCACTGGCTCACGGTCACGCGTGTTTCTGACCTGGGAAGACAGCCCTTCACACAGCAGCCCCCACTGTCTCCTCACGCCTCACCTGTAACTGCTTTTCCTCCTCATATTCTAACCCCCCAAGAAGGTGCCCTTCATGTTTCAGAAGTTCACCCTAAAAACGTCATAGTTGGGTGTTTTGTTTTTTTTTACAGTGAAATCTTGAAAAAATTTCCCCTAAATTAGAAAAATTTTCCTAAGGCTTAGAACTCAATACCTATGTTTCCTCATCCCTAGGAAGACAAGCAGCCCTAAAAATAGCGACATAGCTTCCTCAAAATCCACATGCTCCTCTGGAATAGATCTGAAATCTCAGAAAGTCTTTCCTAATCAGGCCTGAGTCTTCTGGTCCAAAGAACCTCTGAGAGCGTTCTTTTTCCTCAGAGAAAACGCAAAGTACCCGCCCATCTGACCCTTCTTAAGAGGAGCTTCTCGGCCCCATTGTGCATCGTGCATTAGAAGCACCTGAGGCTTTCCTAGAGTCTCTGCCCCCCTGGAGTCCTGGGAGGTGGGAAGGACCATGGACTCAGGGGCGGCTCATGGCAAAGGGCACGATGTTCCTCTAGGAGGCAGCAGATCTCAACCCAGGCTGCAGCTGAGACTCCCCCAGGCAGCTCTCCACAACACCAAGACCTGGGACCCGGCCCAGGATAATTAACTTTTAACCACAGGGATCGACCTTTGAAATGCCTTCCAGTTGATTCCACTGCAGAATCAGGCCTGGGCACCTGAATACAACTGAATTCACTGGCAGGCAAAGATCCATGAGTTTGCTGAATTTGTAGACCAGGGGCTGAGCTAGCCTTGACCAGGAAATTCCGTTAAACAGAGTGGTAGTCAAGGACAGAAAAACAGAGAAGTTAAGTGTGACTGGAGCATTGATATGAGGAGGACATTCATGCTTGACCTGAAGTTGTTGGTGGATAAGGAATGAAGAAGGTTCTGAGAAGTCACAGAACCCGTGGGCTGCACACGGAGGCAAATCTAAGCAGGATCCTCTGTGAGATGTCATGCCGGCTGTTCATGGAAACCCCCTCGGTGCCTGGTCTATGTTCATTCCAACGTCGGAAAACAAAACAGTTAATGGCACACATAGTTAGAAGATAGGATGCAATCATTTCTGCTGGAGAAGAGCCGTGAGTATGGTGATCAAAAGAATCTAGGAGTCGTTTCTCCATTTTTGCTCTGGAAACATCCTGGAAGGTCCCCATTGGCCCAAAGGGTGGGGCGCTGAACAGGGGTTCTATTGAGGGTGACGCTGGGGGAGGATACTCTGAGTGGGGTCCCGCTGAGCATGGAGGCCAAGTGGATCCTGAAGCTTCGATTTCCTGCTGCATAACAAGGGTGATAAGCTGGAGAGGGAAACTTGGTTGTTAGTAGCATCTGGGGAGGGGGATGGGGGTAACATGGTCAGGGTTGTGTCTAAATGGTCCCTTAGGCAGTCGGGGTGGACAGGACAGGCCTGGAATGAGAAGCTCGGTGTCTCATTAGGGGATTCCCCGGTCATTTGGGCATCAGGAAAGGGAAGCCTGAAATCTGTCTATGGAAATGAAGGGAATGTGATGTTTTGTTTTTTAAAGATTCATTGATTTTTTTTTTTTTTTTATGTACTCTCTACATACATCCCTGAGATCAAGAGTCACATGCTTTTCTGACTGAGTCAGCCAGGCGCCCCAGGACTGTGATGTTTTCAGGATTCCTCCTGAGCTAGTAGACCCTGAGCCTGAGTTGACTTAAGAAGTTACCACTCCTTGGGCGCCTGTGTGGCTCATTTGGTTAAGCGACTGCCTTTGGCTCAGGTCATGATCCTCGAGTCCCGGGATCGAGTCCCACATCGGGCTCCCTGCTCAGCGGGGAATCTGCTTCTCCCTCTGACCCTCTTCCCTCTCGTGCTCTCTCTCATTCTCTCTCTCTCAAATAAATAAATAAAATCTTAAAAAAAAAAAAAGAATTAAAATTGTTAAAAAAAAAAAAAAGTTACCACTCCTTGTAAAGCCCCCTTCCCTGCCTCCTCAGACACCATCCTGAGATAGATGCCATAAATCTGAAGGACCAGGGAGAAATGGGGTGGATGGTCGCCAAGACTTGAGTTTTATTCTGAGTGGGGTCCAGAATCCTGACGGGCAGCTGAGCTCCTGAAGTCAAAAGACAACCCAAGGATCATCATTCCTGTGTGTTTGTGGGACGATGGCTGGATTCTTTGTCTTTCATTTCCATAAGCATTTTTACAGCCATTAAAAGAGGAGCCCTGCATGTCTCTCTAACCTTTACAAATTCTAAACTCGTTCAATCCTCAAAGCATGTGTCATGGAAGGTGTTAACTACACTCGTTTGGCAGAGCTGGGTGGTAGCTACTTCTCAGAGCGGGGACCAGACACCCAGCACTGTGGGTACAGGGCTCATGATGCTGTGGATGCTGCTTCTGAAATATTTCCTGGGACAGTCCTTCAAAATTCCTGATTTTTTTTTTAGAGGGAGAGTGTGCATGGGTGGAGGGGGAGGGGTAGAGGGAGAGAATCTCAAGCAGGCTGTACACTGAGCATGGAGCCCAATATAGGGCTGGATCTCAGGACCCTGGGATCATGAGCTGAGCCAAAATCAAGAGTCGGATGCTTAACCAACGGAACCACCCAAGCGCCCCTGATTTTTTTAAAACATGGACGAATCTTTTTCTTTTTTTAAAATTCCTGATTTTTTTAAAACATGGACGAATCTTTTTCTTTTAAAGATTTTACTTATTTATTTGACAGAGAGCGAGTGCAAGCAGGGGGAGCGGCAGGCAGAGGGAGAATGAGAAGCAGGCTTCCCGCTGAGCAGGGAGCCCAATGTGGGGCTCGATCCCAGGACCCTGGGATCATGACTTGAGCCGAAGGCAGATGCTTAATGACTGAGCCACCCAGGGGCCCCTCAAAATTCCTGATTTTAATGGGACTGTGTGTCTGCTTTGATTTTTCATCTGACTCACTCATTTTGCACCTCCAAAGTTCCATATAGGTCCTGTTGATGTTCTTTAGTTACCTCCTGTGTTCATACTCTCCCCATGTGTTTGACCACAGCTAGGCTATTCATAACAGTTGTTTCGAAGTCCTTCTCTATTAATTTCACCCTCGCTATCATTTTGGAGCGATTTTCCTGCTTGTAGTGAATATCATGCCTGGTAATTTTATTTTTTTTTCTTTTTTCTTCTTTAAACAGCAATTGGTAAATTTTTTTCTTTTTTTAAGATTTTATTTTATTTGAGAAAGAGATTTACAATATCTTTTTTTTTTAAGATTTCATTTATTTATTTGACAAAGAGAGAGAATAAGTAGGCAGAGTGGCAGGCAGAGGGAGAGGGAGAAGCAGGCTCCCTGATGAGCAGAGAGCCCAACGACTCAGGATTCGATCCCAGGAACCCAGGATCATGACCTGAGCCGAAGGCAGATGCCCAACCTACTGAGCCACCCAGGCCTCCCAGCATTTGGTAATTATTTTATTTTATTTTATTTTTTAAGATTTATTTATTTGACAGAGAGAAACACAGCGGGAGAGGGAACACAAGCAGGGGGAGTGGGAGAGGGAGAAGCAGGCTTCCTGCTGAGCAGAGAGCCCGATGCGGGGCTCGATCCCAGGACCCCGGGATTATGACCTGAGCCGAAGGCAGACGCTTAACGGACTGACCCACCCAGGCACCCCTCATCTGGTAATTTTAGACAGAGGTCAGCATTAGGCATTTTACATTGTTAGGTATTGGATATTTTCTATCCCTTTAAATAATATTGGCTTTGTTCTGTGGTGCAGTTAAGTACCATGAATCAGATTGACGACAATTTTTGAAAAGGTTTGTATTTTTCTTTGCTTCAGAAGGTCCAAGCTCTGATTTCTAGCAAAGAGCAAGAGGAAGAGAAATGGATGGAAAATCCATAGAAGGAAGCCCATAAAGATGAGGATCCTGAGATTAAGAGGGAATTTAAAACACTTCTGGGGGCCAGTGTTTACCATGCGCTCCTCAGAAGTCACGCCCAAGACAGGAGTTAGCTGGTCCCACCAGGCCACATGGTCCATGTGATGGGCCCAGAGAAGCAATTCTCGCACAGATATCCCTCCCGCCCCATCCACAGCAAGGCGGCTCGTCCCCCTTGGAGGCCCAGTCCACACTGACCAAGGTGACGTGGTCATCAGCAAGCTCACCCAGATCCTCTCCTCCCCGAGGCAGCATCCCTGCCGCAAGAAACATCACGATGGAGGGTCAAAAGGTGGTAGAAAAAAAGAAACCTCCCAAGTCGGACATGAACATATTTGAAAGGCATTGCAGATTATGTGCCCTCTGTGACCAGGACACCAGGACAAGGAACAGGACAGATGTCAGGAACGGGAGCTAGCCAGACCCAGGCCGAGAGCTGGACCAACAGATGAAGACGGGGCGGCACAGCTCCTTGGAGAAGCACAAAGTGGACGAGAAGCCCACGGACACGGACAGAGGGCCTGAGTCCTGCCAAGGAGTTGATCAAGTGTATCAGAGAGGAGTTTCCTGCATTGCTGGCTGGAAAGGTGCTGGTTTCTCTGAAGAAGCCAGAGGACAAGAGTAGGCTGGGAGATTCCTTTTGCATGTCCAACAGTGACGCAGCATGCGAACCAGACAGGGAGGGTGAATGGCTGTGGGCGGTTTTGAGGAGGTGGATTATAGCAGCTGGACCAGGGCACAGGAAGGGCCCCAGAGGCTGCTGGGACTTTGATAGCAGGGGGAATAGGGTGAGTATATGAACACCCGGGAGGCTCTCCGCCTGATGTCATGATGTCTGGAGGGTGGAGAACCAGGCACTTCAAAGAAACCAGAGCTTTCATTGCCAGTGGAGGAAGATGAAGGCAATTATTGAGAGGAGGACAATAATGGAAGCCAATGGAGTTGAAGTCAAAAGACCAAAATGCTCATCTCCAGTTCCAACCCCAAGAAGAATCTCCACAAGGATATGTTCGTACGGCTTTCTCTGCAGTATCCAGAAGGCCGCTAGGGTTGTCTTATGAATGCATATACCAATTTTGTCCCACTGAAGCTGGTTATCCTGCCAATGGAGCAGTGGTCCTGAAGAACTCTTCCCCTGGGCTTTCTTAGAGAGGACATGGCCCCTGGGCATGGCTAGGTCATAGGCAAAGATTCAAGGGGAGGGTGGGTGATGTCCTCATGAGTTCTCCACATGCCTTTCTCTCTCTCAGGTCCTCCCAGTACAGATGCAGCTGACCTCCCACCTCGTCAGTACCGGATCCAGGCCTGGACCGCCACCCATCTTCCATCTGGGGAGATGCTTTGGGACCCCCCCACATGTGATCTACCCAGAGAATCCTTAGAAACCATAACATGAGGCCTCAAACATGAACCTTCCACGGTCCAGTTCATACCCATTTCCTACCTTTCACACCTGCAAAGTCCCCAGCAGCACTGATGCACTCCCCTCTGATTATGATCCAGATCTTGAACTTTAAGAAAACTTGAACCCAGACCCCAATTCCACTTGAGAGATAAGAGACATCCTGACTCTTTCCTTCCCCCAAACCAATAAAATAAAAATAAAATGTGAAATGGAACGAAATGATCCTTTAGTTCTGATTCGTGATCAGGGCTTGAAAGGGACCCTAAAACAGAGCAAGGGGCAGGGAGGGTGCTCAGCTTCCTCAGGAAGCTGGAACCTGTCTTCCTACTCATCACCCCTCCCCTTTCCTTCCTGCACTGAGGCTCCTTGACCATCCCGGGGCATCCTTCATAACCTGAACCAGATCCAGGACTTATAAACAATTTGAAACTTGACCTTGAGTCCCTTTGAGGGACAAAGGACTATCACAGTCCATATACTCATGACTCTCCCTCTTCCTCAGACTCTCGTGAAATTAAAAATTGGAAGTGCGTAAGACAAACCTCCTCTCTTTCTACCTGGGGTCCGGGATTGGAGGGATCCCATAATAATGTAGACAAAAGCCAAGGGACAGCCTGGAACTCAGCTGGGTGACTTGGGATATGTCACTCTCTTCACTCTCCTCTCCCCAGCATTCCTTCTGCACATGAGGGACACTTATAGATAAAGGAGTCTGTTAGTTCTTAGAGGCAGCCATGGGTTCGATGCACCTTACTGAGATTGGAGTGGCCCAGGCTGGCTCAGCTGCCCTTCTCCCTGGGACTCATTGTCCAGGCTAGCTGGGGATTCTGTGCGGTGAAGCAGATGCCCACGGGCTCCAAGACCCTGAATATGCTCAGTCCTCTGAGGCTCTGCTCAACAAGGTGGACAGAAGAAGCAGATACCCCAGGCATTCCAAGGGATCTTGGCACTTTCCCCTTTGGGTTCCCATCTGAAGGCTGGGGAGCATCCTGGGCTAGGGCCTCACGACCTAAACACTCACCCACCAGCTCCCTGTTCCCCATCTGTCACAGGACTCCAGGGACAAGTCCATACCATATGACAGCATGGAGCATGCCAAGAGTATGAACGTCATGTCACTAAGTTCCCTTGATGACCCAGAGTCAAGGTTACCTCTCACTCCACCATCCCCCGGAAACCAGTGTGGACGGCAAAGTATCCTGGGGCACAGACTTGGCCCAGGAATACCTGTTGCCTGTGAGTAGCTGCAACTGGGGCTCTGCATTTCAGAACAAAGTCTCCGGAGTTGTATCATGCTTCCCTGGTGTTTGTGAACCACTATGAAAAAGCTGATCATCAGATTGCTCATGATTTCCCATCATCTCAGAGAACAGAACAAAGAGCGATTTACCACTTAGAGCAGAACGTCTCAACCTTGAATGCCCCTGAGAAACAGCTGGGCCCATAGACTGCAGGGTGGTTAGACTCACCTGGGACCCAATCAAGCCTGATGGGCGAGAGTTGGCCAAATCTGTTTAGAAAGTCTGCAGGATTTCAGCCCAGGTCATGATCTCATTCCTTTTCAATATTGATGCCTTTTATATCTTTTTCTTGCCTAAATTGCCCTGGCTAGAACATTTAGTACACTGTTGAATAGCAATGATGAAAGTAGACATCCATGTCTTGTTCCTATTCTTAGAGGGAAAGCAACCAATCACTTATCATTAAGTATGATGTTAACTATGGGTTTTCTTTTTCTTTTTTTTTAATTTTATTATGTTATGTTAGTCACCATACAATACATCACTGGTTTTTGATGTGGTGATCCACGATCCATTGTTTTCGTATAACACCCAGTGCTCCATGCAGTACGTGCCCTCCTTAATACCCATCACCGGGCTAACCAATCCCCCCTCCCCCCTCCCCTCTAAAACCCTGCTTGTTTCTCAGAGTCCATAGTCTCTCATGGTTCATCTCTCCCTCCAATTCCCCCCGCCCATTTTTCCCTTCCTTCTCCTAATCTCCTCCATGCTATTCCTTATGTTCCACAAATAAGTGAAACCATATGATAATTGACTTTCTCTGCTTGACTTATTTCACTTAGCATAATCTCCTCCAGTCCCATCCATATTGATGTGAAAGTTGGGTATTCATCCTTTCTGATGGCTGAGTAATATTCCATCGTATATATGGACCACATCTTCTTTATCCATTCGTCTGTTGAAGGGCATCTCAGCTCTTTCCACTGTTTGGCTATTGCAGACATTGCTGCTATGAACATTGGGGTGCATATGGCCCTTCTTTTCACTACATCTGGGTCTTTGGGGTAAATATCCAGGAGTGCAATTGCTGGGTCATAGGGTAGCTCTATTTTTAAATTTTTGAGGCACCTCCACACTGTTTTCCAAAGTGGCTGTACCAACTTGCATTCCCACCAACAGTGTAAGAGGGTTCCCCTTTCTCCACAACCTCTCCAACATTTGTTGTTTCTTTCCCTGTCCATTTTTGTCATTCTAACTGGTGTAAGGTGGTATCTCAGCGTGGTTTTGATTTGAATTTCCCTGATGGCTAATGATGATGAACATTTTTTCATGTGTCTGTTAGCCATTTGTATGTCTTCTTCAGAGAAGTGTCTTTTCATATCTTCTGCCCACTTTTTGACTTGATTCTTTGTTTTTTGGGTGTTGAGTTTGAGAAGTTCTTTATAGATCTTAGATACCAGCCCTTTATCTGTAGTGTCATTTGCAAATATCTTCTCCCATTCTGTGGGTTGCCTCTTTGTTTTGTTGACTGTTTCCTTTGCTGTGCAGAAGCTTTTTATCTTGATGAAAATCCTAGCTAATAGGATCCAACAATACATTAAAAGGATCATCCACCAAGACCAAGTGGGATTTATCCCTGGGATGCAAGGGTGGTTCAACATTCGCAAATCAATTAATGTGATCAATCACATTAATAAGAGGAGGGAGAAGAACCATATGGTCCTCTCAATTGATGCAGAAAAAGCATTTGACAAAATACAACATCTTTTCCTGATTAAAACTCTCCAGAGTATAGGGATAGAGGGAATATTCCTCAAGTTCATAAAATCCATCTATGAAAAACCCACAGCGAATATCATCCTCAATGGGGAAAAGCTGAGAGCCTTTCCCTTAAGATCAGGAACACATCAAGGATGCCCACTCTCGCCACTGTTGTTCAACATAGTACTAGAAGTCCTAGCAACAGCAATCAGACAACAAAAAGAAATAAAAGACATTTAAATTGGCAAAGAAGAAGTCAAACTCTCTCTTTTTGCAGACTACATGATACTTTATGTGGAAAACCCAAAATACTCCACCCCCAAATTACTAGAACGCATACAGCAATTCAGTAATGTGGTAGGATACAAAATCAATGCACAGAAATCAGTTGCTTTCTTATACACTAACAACACGACTGTAGAAAGAGAAATTAGAGGAACGATTCCATTTACAATAGCACCAAAAACCATAAAATACCTCAGAATAAACCTAACCAAAGAGGTAAAGGATCTATACTCTAGGAACTACAAAACACTCATGAAAGAAATCGAAGAAGACACAAAAAGATAGAAAAATATTCCATGCTCATGGATTGGAAGAATAAACATTGTTAAAATGTCTATGCTACCCAGAGCAATCTATACCTTCAATACCATCCTGATCAAAATTCCAATGACATTTTTCAAAGTGCTGGAACAAACAATCCTAAAATTTGTATGGAATCAGAAAAGACCCCGAATCGCCAAGGAAATGTTGAAAAAGAAAAACAAAGCTGGGGGCATCACGTTGCCCGATTTCAAGCTATATTACAAAGCTGTGATCATCAAGACAGCATGGTACTGGCACAAAAACAGACATATAGACCAATGGAACAGAATAGAGAGCCCAGATATGGACCCTCAACTCTATGGTCAAATAATCTTTGACAAAGCAGGAAAAAACATGCAATGGAAAAAAGACAGTCTCTTCCGAACCATGAGAGACGATGGACTCTGAAAAACAAACTGAGGATTCTAGAGGGGAGGGGGGTGGGAGGATGGGTTAGCCTGGTGATGGGTATTAAAGAGGGCACGTTCTGCATGGAGCACTGGGTGTTATGCACAAACAATGAATCATGGAACACTACATCTAAAACTAATGATGTAATGTATGGTGATTAACATAACAATAAAAAAATTAAAAAAAAAAGACAGTCTCTTCAATAAATGGTGCTGGGAAAATTGGACAGCCACATGCAGAAGAATGAAACTCGACCATTCTCTAACACCATTCACAAAGATAAACTCAAAGTGGATGAAAGACCTCAATGTGAGACAGGAATCCATCCAAATCCTAGAGGAGAACATAGGCAGTAACCTCTCTGACATCGCCCACAGCAACTTCTTTCAAGATACATCTCCAAAAGCTAGTGAAACAAAAGCAAAAATGAACTTTTGGGACTTCATCAAGATAAAAAACTATGGGTTTTCAAGGATGATCTTTATCAGGTTGAGGATGTTTCCTTCTTTTTTTTTTTTTTTTTTTTAATTTTTTTTTATTGTTATGTTAATCCCCATACATTACATCATTAGTTTTAGATATAGTGTTCCATGATTCATTGTTTGTGCATAACACCCAGTGCTCCATGCAGAACGTGCCCTCCTCAATACCCATCACCAGGCTAACCCATCCTCCCAACCCCCTCCCCTCTAGAACCCCCAGTTTGTTTTTCAGAGTCCATCGTCTCTCATGGTTCTTCTCCCCCTCCGATTTCCCCCCCTTCATTCTTCCCCTCCTGCTACATTCTTCTTCTTCTTTTTTTCTTTCTTAACATATATTGCATTATTTGTTTCAGAGGTACAGATCTGAGATTCAACAGTCCTGCACAATTCACAGCGCTTACCAGAACACATACCCTCCCCAGTGTCCATCACCCAGTCACCCCATCCCTCCCACCCCACCCGCCACTCCAGCAACCCTCAGTTTGTTTCCTGAGATTAAGAATGAGGATGTTTCCTTCTATTCAGAGTTTGTGAGTGTTTTCATCATGTTGGATTTTGTCAAATGCTTCTGTCCACTGAAATGATCATGAGTGTTTTGTTCTTTACTTTGTTCTATATTCTATTGATATGATGTATACTCTTTTCATCTCAAATAATTTAAAAGACAACTGCATAAAGCCATAATTACAAAGCTATTGTTAGGCTCATAATGTATAAGGATGGAATTTGCATAACAATACTACAGAGGAGGTAGGAAGAGAACTATATTGCAGTAGTTTCTGTATACTATTGGAATTAAGTTAATATTCATCTGAAATTGTTTTTTAAGTTAAAATGCATATTGTTTTCCCCAGAGCATCCATTAAAAAGAACTCCAAATATATAGTTTTTTTATTATAAAAATCATTTATTTGGAATAGTACTGTATAATAACTCATTTTTTACCAGAGTTATTTTACTAATTCTTTACACTGGAACAAAATAACATTTCTTATAAAGTCTAGAAGTTAATTATTGAACATTAGTGATTGCTTAACTACATTTAACTACCATTTCTTTTTTCTTTTTTCCTTTTTAAAAGTTTTTTTATTTAAATTCAATTAATTAACATATAGTGTATCATTAGTTTCAAAGGTAGAGTTCAGTTATTCATCAGTTGCGTATAACATTCAGTGCTCATTACATCACGTGCCCTCCTTAATGCCCATCACCCAGTTACCCCATCCCCCCACCCTTCTCCCCTCCAGCAACCCTTAGTTTGTTTCCTATAGTTAAGAGTCTTTTATGGTTTGTCTCCCTCTCTGTTTTTGTTTTATTTTATTTTTCTCTCCTTTCCCTATGATCCTCTGTTTTGTTTCTTAAATTCCACATATGAATGAAATCATATGATAATTGTCTTTCTCTGATTGACTTATTTTGCTTAGCATAATACCCTCCAGTTCCCAAATATATAAATTTTTTTTAACAAAAAAGAAAAATGGTACACCTGAAAACATCTATTTAACACAAAAGAAGGCAATTAGAGGACAAAGGCACAAAAAAGCTATATAGAGAAAACAAATGACAAAATGACAGATGTAAATCCAGTGGATTAAACACTCCAATAAAAAGGCAGAAATTGCCAGACTGGGTTTCAAAAAAGCAGAATCTAACCATGTGCTGTCTACAAGAGACTCGCTAAAGTCAAATATACAAATAGGTTAAAACTAAAAGGATGGAAAAAGATAGACAATGTAAATAGTTAGCAAAAGAGAGTTACAGTGGCTATACTAATGTCAAACAAAATTAAGGGGAAAAGGTTACTAGGGACAAAAAGAAACATTTTATAATATTAAAAAAGAGATCATTCATCCGGAAGAAAAGACAATCATAAACATAGATCCATCTAACAAGAGAGCCTAAAATATATGATACAAAAAATGAATGAGTTGAAGGGAGACTTTAGTACTCTCAGTCTGCTTGACTTAATTGGCACTTATAGAAAATCCCAGCCAACAGCAGGGGAATATACATTTTTTTCAGTTGCACAAGAAACATTCTCTATGATAGACCATGATCTATTATGTATCTAATTTATGCTTGGCCATAAAACTAGTCTCAATAAATTTAAAATAATTGAAATCATATAAAGCATATTCTGACTATAAGGGAATGAAATTAGAAATCAACAATTTTCAAAAAATGGAAAATCTGGGGCACCTGGGTGGCTCAGTCGTTAAGCGTCTGCCTTCGGCTCAGGTCATGATCCCAGGGTCCTGGGATCGAGCCCCATATCGGGCTCCCTGCTCAGCGGGAAGCCTGCTTCTCCCTCTCCCACTCCCCTTGCTTGTGTTCCCTCTCTCGCTGTGTCTCTCTCTGTCAAATAAATAAATAAAATCTTTTTAAAAAAATGGAAAATCCATAAACATTTGTAAATTAAACAACACATTTCTAAATAACCCATGAGCCAAAGAAGTTAAATTAGAAAGTTAAATTAGAAAGTCTTTAGAACTGAAAGAAAAGGAAATCACAATATATCAAACTTTATGGGATGCAGCTAAAGCAGTACTTAGAAAAGTATAGCTTTAAGCACATATATCAGCAAAGAAGAAAGATCACACATCAATAATTTAAGCTTTTCTCTTCTGTATCTAGATTCTGAAGACAAAAGCTTAAATTATTGAGCGTGAAATCAGTGGAAAATAGGGAGATCACATACTAGAGTGGGAATTAATGAAATAGAAAATAGAAAAATAGTGAGAAAATAAATTAAACCAAAAGTTGGTTCGCTGAAAGGAGCAACAAAATTGTCAAACCTTAACTAGACCAACAGAGAGAGAGAGAGGAAACACATCACCAAAATCAGGAATGAAAGGATGACACCATTAGCCCTAGAAAAATTAAAAGAATTATGAAAAAAATACAGTGAACAATATTATGCCAACAAATTAAACTGAGATGAAATGGGAAAATTCCTAGAAAGACATAAAGTACTGAAACTGACTCAGGAAGAACAGGATAATCAAAATAGACCTACAAAAAGTAAGGAAATGAAATTAATAATTAAAAAAAACCTTTCTACAAAGAAAAGCTAAGGCCCAGATGGCTTCACTGGTACATTTTAGCAAACACTTGAAGAAATAATTCCTTCACAAACTTTTCTAGGAAATAGAGGAAGGGGGAATGCTTTCTGGCTATTAGGCCAGAATTACCCTAATAGCAAAGCCAGACAAAAATATTACAAGAAAAAACAACCATTGCAACCTTATTCCAGTATAACCACACTAGCACCTTTGAAAGTCCTTCAGTTCTTAAACACCTCTGCTTCTGAAACCCTCCAATACCTACATGCAAGGCTCCCAAAAACTTAGGTAAGACCAGCACTGGCTGTGTTTGGGGAGACTGTCCCTTGCAAGTACAGCTCTCCCTTGGAAGCAAACAGGAAGTTCACTTTTTTTTTTTGCATCAGATAACAAATTCAACTTATGGTGAATTCACAATCTTTTGGCTAGATCAACTCCAATTACAATTTGTTATTAGTTCAGGCTTGTGGGTGGCAGATGCACGAATGCAGCTTTGAGATGCTCAAACTCAATTTTTCTAACTTTTGTGGTTATTGCTGTCATCCCCTTTTCTATATGTATATATATATATATATATATATATATATATATATATATATATATGAACTCCAAAATGCCAAAACGCAAGTGTAAATTTTGTGATGAATTTTCTGAACAACTGACATTCATTAAACAAAGAAAAATTCTTCGTAGCTCTTAGTAATGCATGCAATTATTCATTAAATATAAAAAATGATGGAAACTCAGTTATAAACCAGCATATTCTAAGCACTGAGCATAAGAGATGCGTGATTTCTTCAACTAACATCAAAGAAAGTGGTAACACATTTTTTGATTAATGAAGATAAAATAATCACAGAAAAAGTTACAATGGATGGCCTTGTACGCTGTATATTATCGGACTTTC
This sequence comes from Phoca vitulina, assembly GCF_004348235.1. Taxonomy (NCBI): domain Eukaryota; kingdom Metazoa; phylum Chordata; class Mammalia; order Carnivora; family Phocidae; genus Phoca; species Phoca vitulina. The sequence goes on from NW_022589790.1 coordinate 1,951,906, forward strand.
AGCTCAAATGTCTGGCCATACTGCTTCTAGAATATTTTCTAACTGTTTTAAAAGCCTTGAAGAAGGGGGGCACCTGGGTGGCTCAGTTGGGTAAGTGTCCGACTCTTGGTTTCAGCTCAGGTCATGATCCAGGGTCCTGGGATCGAGCCCCGAGTCGGGCTCCACGCTCAGTGCAGAGTCTGCTGGGGATTCTCTGTCTCCCTCTTCCTCTGCCCCTCCCTCTGCTCCCCCTGCTCATGCTCTCTCTCTCTAAAATAAATAAATAAAAATCTTAAAAAAAAAAAAAAAGCCTTGAAGAAGGAACTTGGCAAGGTCAGGTCAGCCAACCGTAGAGTCAGAGAACTTTTACAGCCACAGGGAAGATTGTATTGAAAATAAGACTCAGGATCTAACGTTAGGGGGAGCAAAGCTGCAAAGGAAACTGAATGTATAGCCTCAGCGCTCCCTGATGCTAAAGTTTAGAACTCTAAGAAGCAACTAGTGCATTTAATATGTTGTCCTTTCAATCTACCCCAAAGTGACCAAATAAGTCACTTATTTATATATGTACCCTTGAAAACATGTAGCATAGTTGTGGTTTTTTAAAAACAGCAAAAATGACATTGTGTTATCAATCGCATTTTCTTTTTCACTCCATGTTAAGTTCTCAGGTCTGTATTGCTATATGTAAATTTAGTTCATTGCTTTTAACGTATGTGTAGTATACAGTTGACTCTTGAACAACACAGGTTTGAACTGTGTGGGTCTACCTATACACGGGTTTTTTCAATAAACACAGTACAGTACCATAAATGTATTTTCCTTATGATTTCCTTAACATTTTTTCTCTAGCTTACTTTACTGTAAGAATACATTGTATAGGGCGCCTGGGTGGCTCAGTTGGTTAAGCAACTGCCTTCGGCTCAGGTCATGATCCTGGAGTCCCTGGATCGAGTCCCGCATCGGGCTCCCTGCTCGGCAGGGTGTCTGCTTCTCCCTCTGACCCTCCCCCCTCTCATGTGCTCGCTCTCTCTCATTCTCTCTCAAAAAAAAAAAAAAAAAAAAAATTTAAAAAAAAAAAAAAAAAAGAATACATTGTATAATACATGTAACATACAAAATGTGTTAATGGACTGTTGATGTTATCCGTAAGGTTTCCTGTCCACAGTAGGCTATGAGTAGTTAAGTTTTGAGGGAGTCAAAAGTTACACACAGATTTTCAAATGTGCAGTGGGGGTCAGCACCCCTAACCCCTGCACCCTTCAAGGATCAACTGTGCATCCATTTTATTTACCCACTTCCCTAGTGATGAACATCTACATTATCATCTTTTCTTCCTATCACAAAATGTCAAAGAGTATCCTCACACATGTTGTCTTAATGCGGTTAAAAGAGACTTCCTGTGGGTTTCTGTTCCACTGTTCCCATGACCACCTTCTTCTTTCCCTTTAGCCCCGCTTGTCCTAGCTGCCGAGAGTCCTTCTCTTATCATCCTACTTAAAGATGACCCTCCTCAGTTATGCTTTTAGTCCCCAGTTTGTTTCCTTCATAGCATATATAAAAAGTTGAAGTATTTTGGGGCACCAGGGTGGCTCAGTTGGTTAAGCACTCAACTCTTGGTTTTGGCTCAGGTCATGATCTCAGGGTCGTGAGATCGAGCCCTGCATCGGGCTCCACACTCAGCAGGGAGTCTGCTTGAAGATTCTCTCTCCCTCTCCCTCTGCCCCTCCCCCTGTGCGCACGCTCTCTCTCTAAAATAAATAAATAAATCTGAGTTGAAAGTTGAAATATTTTATTCTATTTTCTTTCTCTCTCCCCCACTGGAATCTAAGCTCTATGAGGGCAGGTACTTTGTCTTGTCTACCATTGTATCCTCAGCACCTAGATCAGTGTGTGGCATAAGGACATGACATAGGAACTTGACAATTATACAGTAAAAGAAAGGGTTAAGCCCAGAAGATTCGAAGACAAATATATATGACATATTTCCATACTTTTATGTAGGCATCTACGACGTTCACGAGAGATTTAGGATTTAGGTAAATATATTTTCCCTGCAATGGTTTCACTGGATGGGTGACAGTTGAGACTATTGGTAAGTGGGGGTTGAGAAAGTAATTTATTAACCTGGCTCTAAAGCCCTTTCATTGGAAATTCACAAGAAAATTGGGAAGACCAGCCCATCCTATTCCCTCCAGAACCTCTGAATTAAATCCCTTCCAGCACCCTTTTACTCTTCTCCTCACATATACGTGGCAAGGTGCTTTGTGTATCAGGGAACTCTTCTAGCACTGTCTGGTGGGACTGAATCCTGCTTAATAATCCTGTGCTGTGTGAATCCCCTCACAACCAATGTCAGGAAACACGGAACGGGGGATGTTATCCATCTTCGGCAGTTTGGGATGCATGGAGTCCTTTGTGACTTGCCGTTGAACTATGAATGAGGCATGCTGAGGCCTTTGATGACCTGGACGTGCTGGAGATAATCTGACCCATTGTTTCATCATGAGCAGGCCTTGGTGATATATCACCGTGGAGAGCGGTTGGTTTTTTTTAAAGACAAACTCCTTTGGTGTTGATGAAAGATGGATTCGGCATATTTTCCATAATGACTAAGGAAAGTAAGTTGTTATGTACTTTGTTCTATGAGTTGAAGCACTTAGAATAGTTAAACGCAAGTACTTTGGAGCAAGCAAGGCCTAAGACTGAATCTTGGTTCTGGTACTTATTAACTGTGACCTAGAGCAAATAACCCAAGAGTGATCACTTTACAGGGTTGTTTAGATTATTAAATGAGGCGACCATGGACATACAGTGGTTAGCACATAATGGATATTTAACTGATAGCTAAACACAAATGAAAAATCTAATTGAATACAGATTGGTAATTATCAGTAATAGGCAACTTAAAACAGAGGTTATAACTCTGTAAAGGATTGTTTATGCCTCTGTAAAGGTTTCTCTAGAGAGACAATAAGCTTTTGTTAAAATTAATTTACTTGACAATTTAGACTTTTTCTCTAAAACTCTGCTCTCATATCTGTGCTAGACTATACAAGAATATTCCTCTGCTTGCTCTTCAAAACTAAGATTTTCTGGGGCGCCTGGGTGGCTCAGTTGGTTAAGCGACTGCCTTCGGCTCAGGTCATGACCCTGGAGTCCCAGGATCGAGTCCCGCATCAGGCTCCCTGCTCGGTGGGGAGTCTGCTTCTCCCTCTCCCTCTCCCCCCTCTTGTGCTCTCTCTCTCACTCTCTCTCTCAAATAAATAAATAAAATCTTTAAAAAAAAAAAAAACTAAGATTTTCTTTTTTTTTAAGATTTTATTTATTTATTTATTTTTGCAAGAGAGAGAGAGAGAGAGAGCGAGCGCGCGCATGAGTGTGGGGGCAGAAGGGCAGAGGGAGACGTAGACTCCTCACTGATCAGGGAGCCCGATGTGGGACTCCATCCCAGGACCCTGGGATTATGACCTGAGCTAAAGGCAGATGCTTAACCTACTGAGCCACCCAGCAACCCCACACTTAAGATTAAATACTCAAAATGACATTTAAACAAGACAGCAGCAACTACAAAGCAGACTCTGCTATTCGGGAACACTTTTCTGGGATGTCTATAGATGCCTCTGGGTGCCTTTCCCTTTGGCTGCCTTTTTTTTTTTTAAGATTTTATTTGAGAGAGCGAGAGCACACAATCAGGGGGAGCATGGAGCCCTATGAGGGGCTGGATCCCACTACCCTGAGATCATGACCTGAGCAGAAATCAAGAGTCAGATGCCCAACTGACCAAGCCACCCAGTTACTCCTTCACTGGGCTGCCCTGTAACGTTGTATTGCTGTTTGAGCAGAACTGTGCACGGTCTTGACCACATTCTCTTATATCCTCTTGAGACAAATGTTTCTCAGCAAAAAGAAAAAAAAACCAAGTTTTCTTCGGTGCCAGCTTCAGTTTATGCCTGTACATTCGCAGCAAGCTGAGCCCCACTTTACCTTGCAGATGGCCCAGTCCACCCAGTTCGGCACTCTATCTGATAGATGTCCCTGATCCAGCATGGGTAATCAGTTGTAGAACCAGTAAATTTCATGTTTTGGGCAAAATTGGTTGGCGTATCTTGGTGGCTCCAGGCATAACAGTATGCTATGGGTGCTTGTTTCAGGACCTCATCTCTAACTGGTGCGTAGTCAAGAGCACGGTAACGGCTGGGAACAGATCTAGTCTGGGACAGCATCTTAGAGATGGACCTGGAAGGATGGGCAAGATTTAGAGTTGTAGATACAGAAATGTTGGCGACTCCAGACAACAATAATATTGTCCGTTTCATTCTATAGCATAAAGAATTTTCAGTTCCAATTTTCCAATTATCTTTTCAACTCCATTTCTTCGCTTCTTGAAGGGTGGCATGATCTCCGTGAGGATTTACGTATCTTCAACTTCACTTTTTGAAGACCTGTGGTACAATCTCTATGACAATTCAATTTATCCTAAGTAGGGGGCACAAGTTTCTAAGGATATCAGATCACTAAATTACAGGGTCCTCCTTTCACCTAACGATATACAAGAGTTCAGGTGCTATTGAGTTTATGTCCATAACCATCCAACCCTGTCCTCCCAAATTTGATTTCTGGCTTTGCCTTTTATTCAGTGAGTCCTGGTCAGAATACAGAATCCTCTTGACCCCTTCAGTACTAAGGATACCTGACCCCTTCCCTGCATTTGGCACTGCCAGCTTTTCCTTCATTTAAGCCCTTCTCCCACCAGCTTTCTCTGACACCGTACTCTTGGTTCTCCTCTCCTTCTCATCGTTCCTTCTCAGGCTCTTTCCCTCCGTCCCTTAAAAGCGTTTCCTAGGGCTCAGACTGGTTCTCTTTTCTCTACACACTCACAGTGGAGAACTGTCTAGGGACTCTTAGAACCGCAAAATACTTTGAGATAAGCAAGCCCCTTAAGTGATGCTCACTAGCTCTCAGATGTTACTCTGCCTCGGTTAAACGAAACCCACCCAGCAAGGACACAAAAATGGGAGCTTTGTTAGGGAAATTCTCCAGCTACCACCTGCCCAGGAAGCAGGCACCCTAACAGGAAGAACCCCGTGAGGAGTCTCAGCTGAAACTTGCTCCTTTTGTGTGTTGTGTTCTTCCGACGAGGAGCACAGGCCTCAAAAAGAGAAGCATCCCTGAGCTTGTTTCTGAGACGTCCTCTTTATTTATGCCCCTCCATTTTAGACTGCAAGCTCCCAGGCGAGCTGGACGACTCTCACCCTGATCACTGAACTGCCCGCAGCACCCGCCCCGGGCCGGGCACAGGGCAGGTTTGGGGGCTTAGCTGCGGCTTGTTGGCACTCTCTAGCGCTGACGTCCCGGAGCGGACCGAGGGACGGCAGCCCAAGGGCCACAGTGTGGTCCACCTGAGCGGGAGAGCAGGAAACGGGGCCACGGCTGGCTCTGCGCCGCACCCAGCTCCACCTGAAGGAGCAGGCACGTGCCACACGGTCAGGACAGAGCCCAGGCGTTTCCTGCGGATTTCATCCAGACCCCGCCCCCACGAAAACAACCTTAAGGGTCCGGTCCACCACCCCGACCCCAGGCCTCCGGGCGGGGCCTGCCTGGGCCGCGCAGCCGCAGTGTGGAGGGCCGGCCCGGCCCCGGTCTTCACAAAAGCCCCGCCCCTTACGCGGAGTGACGGGAGCGCGCGAGCCTCTGTCACGCAGGCGCGCTCGCGCGGCGTAGGTGGTGCTAGAGGCCGTCCCGGGGGTTGTCAGGAGACGGCGCTGCCGCCATTTTGTGGGGTGTTTGTCGCAGCGGCTGGAGAGGGAAGACGGCGGTTTGGCGACGTTTCCCGGCCAGAGGGCCTTTTGCTTTTGCGGAGGTGAGGTTTTGGGTGGACTGGGCTGGGCCGTTTCCAGTCTCTTAAGTCTCGAAGCCAGGTGTCGGAGAAATGACCCAGTTCGGGGCCTTGGCGAGCGGGGTTTCTTCGGAGCACAGCCCCGCTGGTGGCCTTTGAACCTCTGGTTGCTCAGGTGCCCTGGTAGATTTGACGTCCCGGGGCGGCGGGGCCGCGGTTCTGCCGCGGACTCGTCTGATGGCCTGGCCCTCGCGTCGGGGCTCCGGGAGCCCTGGCCGGTGCCGCCGGCGAGAGCGAGGACGTGTCGGGAAGACCGTTCGGGAGCTGCCCTGGGGGCTGGTGTAGGCGGAGGTCAAGTTCTCCTCCCGGTGCCTGGTCTCTGCCCCCGGTAGCGTTCCGGGGTTCTCCAGTCAAAACCTCTGGACCTGGCTGCGAGGGCGCCGAAGGCCCTGGCCGGGTGCCCGGGGCGGGGCGGAGGGGCGGGGACCGACTGCGCGTCGGAGGCACTGCGAGTCCGCCGGTGCGGGTGGCGGAACCGAGCCCGTGCTCGGGAGAGGGGGCAGTGGGGGCTTCGAGCTGGCGCAGCGCCCTGCTCGCCCCCTGGAGCGGAGCGCTCCGCGGCTGCGCTGACGTGCATTCCCGACGCCTGGCCGTCAGGCTGGCCTTGCTTACCAGGTGGCCGTGCACGCTGACCCGCCCCTCGGGCTCGTTTTGTAGCCGTCCTGCTATGCGTGTGCTCCGGGCACACGCTCCTCCAGGCTCCCGTGACCCATTAGGTGCAGGCCTCTGGGCCGTCTAATCATACCTCAGCCTCTCCCGATATTTTAGAGTCATGTCCACGGCGTAAAATTGGGTATGAAAGGGCAGTAAGAGAATCCGATTTCTAAGGCGGATCCGTTGTGTCCGATGTTTTCAATGAAAGATATGCGGGGATTCTCACCTGTAAGACTGTTTACTGATTGAAGGTAGTGTAATAATTCCAAGTGGTTTGTTCTTTTGTGTGGATGTGAAGGACCTTTAACATGTAGGTCTGGGATCCTCTCTGCCTCCTGAGACAATATTTCTGAACATTAGTGGGAAAAGTTCACGGCAGCTGAATTAAATTCAAAGTGAACTTAGCTAGAGAAATGGAGAAAATCTTTGGCCTTCCCAGGGTGCTCATTCTTATTTTAATGTTTTGAGTATTGATAATTTTGGTGATTTGAGTATTCTGCCTTGTTAGAGGTGAGCTGGTTTTGGCAGACTGACAGAAGGGGAAAAAAAAAAAAACACCCCACAAAGCTAAAGCAGATAGTTTTGCAAAAACTGCATTCATAATGGATAATCATGATAATAATCCTCAGTCATCAGGTGTTGTAATTTTGCTGGCTGTGACTTAAGAATGCTACTACTGTGGTTAAAAGACAGTTGGGGTGATTAAAGGAAGGTTTGGAAGAATTCCACTAGAAATACAAATTTTTTTAGATGGCTTTTCTGTTGGCCTGGCCTCAAGTTAATTTGCAGTGTCATTCATTTCAGTTTCCCATTTTGAGGTGACTCTGTCAAACTGGAATGCTCGCTTAAATCATTCCCAGTGAGAATCCTAACACGTTTTAGAATTTTTGATTTACCTGACCAATGCCTTCTCTTCTCTTTTTAAGCAAAAGGCATGATACAAATATTTTCTTAGGGAATACCTCCCAGGAGAATTGCAGCTGCCTCATTTCAAGTCTTTTAATGCATTTGAAATCATTTATTTAAATTTTTACTTGAATTTGTTTGTTACAAAGTCATTTGGGCAAGCTAAAGGCAGTAAACTAAGCTGAATTTGCTCCATTTTACCTTTTTTTCAGCTCTTGAGTTGCAAAACTCACCCTTTGAGCAGTTTGGATATCACTGTTAAAAACTTAACTGCTTTGTAAAAGAAGTAAGATGGGGAGCAGCAGATAGTGATTACATTGTTAGAGCACCTGTCCCGAGCCTGGAAGGAACCTCTGCGTTAGAGGTTGTAGCGGGAAGCAGGAAATCAGGGAATGGTCATTACCCTCATCTGATTTCACTGACCATGTGCATCCTTGTAGGTTGGCTTCTTCAGTCACCCCAGATCTACAACAGTTATGTTTTCATTTTAAGACTAATTGCAAGATGATCTGAAAATAAACTTGTTGAATAGAGAAAATGAGTTTATTAAAAAAAAACCTTTGTTTTGCTTTTCAGTGTCTCTGTTTGAATACTGTGTTTTACTCATGTCCTACTTTTTTCCCCAAAGCTTGGAGTCATTCTGAGATTAGAAAAGGGAACTCTCTTTAGTGTTTTGTTTTTTTTTTAAAGAAGCTTCTTTACCTTTAAAACATCATCCCCTGTATTTAGTGTCCTTAAGTGTTTTTCTGATTTCAGTTGTCTGTATTACGGAATTTTGCCAAAGCTGTATGACACTTAGGATATTTCTTCAAAATAGTTAATAAGGCCCCTGGGTGGCTCAGTTGGTTAAGCGACTGCCTTCAGCTCAGGTCATGATCCCAGGGCCCTGGGATGGAGTCCTGCATCGGGCTCCCCCGCCCTTGCTCTGTGGGGAGCCTGCTTCTCCCTCTCCTTCTGCCTGCCGGTCCCCCTGCCTGTGCTCTCTCTCTGTCAAATAAATAACAAAAATCTTAAAAAAAAATAAAATAGTCCATAAAAGTTAACGTTTTGTTTTAAAGAAATCATATTGATAACTTAATCAGGAGATCATTTACTATAAAAAGAAGGTAAGGGACACCTGGCTGGCTCAGTTGGTGGAGCATGTGGCTCCTGATCTTGGGGTTGTGAGTTTAAGCCCTGCGTTGGGTATGGGGATTACTTAAAAATAAAATCTTAAAAGTAATAAAAATGAATTAAAACCACTCAAATTATTAATTTTTAGCTGGATATTGTCTACTGGAGGTTCTAAGTCTAAATCCTAGCTCTTTGACTATGTTTACAATGGCAGTTAGCAAGGGTTAGTTGAAGATAAACACCAAACTTGAGCATTTCTTTAGAAGAATTGAAAGAAAATGTATTATTAAGGTCTCACAGTGTCTTGCATCATTTGGTGCTAGATCTGTATGCCATTTACAGTCATCTGACATACCATGGAATGGTGCCCCGTGCCTTGGGAAATACCACCTACAAAGATGTTAGAACCTGTATGAGCCCATGTGCTGAGTGTTTATATTTAAATACTGTGTAATATTTTATTTACTAAACATAGCCATCTATCGTCTCCACAGCTCACTTTTCCTTTCCATTAACAGATGCGGCATTCCAAGAGAACCCACTGCCCTGATTGGGATAGCAGAGAAAGCTGGGGCCATGAAAGCTACAGTGGAAGTCACAAACGGAAGAGGAGGTCCCACAGTAGTACGCAAGAGAACAGACATTGTAAACCACATCACCAGTTTAAAGAATCTGATTGGTAAATTACTTTTGAATTAGTAACATTTTAACACTAGTCGTTTTAATGATTTCTCATTAGCTTATGTAGCTTTATTCTGTCAGATTGTTTTATAATTCAGTCAGCAGATATTAGAAAATGTTTGTTGGATTCCTGTTACAGGGTAAATACTGTACAGGTGCTGAGACTACAGCTGTGAATAACACAGTTCATACTCTTGCTGATGTCTGGGCCTGGTGGGAGACAGTTGAGTCCCGGGTGCCAGCAGTATAGTCAGGGCGGTGGGACACAAACAGTTTAGTCAGAGTGATGATAGGATGTCCAGTGAGTGCCTTTAACTTGTATGTAGGAGGAGATACGTATTTTGGGGTGCTCATTTAGGGTTCCACGAATGAGAGATGATGAGGGGGTAGGGAGAGTTAATCCAGATGAGAAAACCAGCATGTGCTCCTTGGGAATGGTAAAGTGCATGGGGGAATTAGTCACTTATGCTGTATTCTGTAGGTTATATTTGTAGATAAGGCCAGTGGAGGTGTGTAGGATTTTTAGAAGCTTGGTTATTGTAAGAACCAGTAATTTAGGAAAGGGCCTCAATAAAAATTTTTCAGTAGCACGTGTCCTGTTTAATTATACTCTTACTGTGTAAAATTTGGAGGTAATACATTTATATAGAATTAAAGGAATTTTAAAGTTCCTAAAGGATTAAAGAAAGGCTAGGTGAGTAGCATTTCTTTCAGTCTGTCTTCCATTAACTTCCCTTTCTCATTTGTTTTGTTGGTTCTATGTTTTCTCCTTGTTTTGTACAGATGTTCCATTGAGACTGTTTGCCAGATTGCTTTCTAAATTAGCCAGCTGGGGTTACTTTAAAAAACAGTATGTAATTTTTTTCCTTCTCCATGCTAAAACAGACTTGTTCTGCGGAACAGTGAGCTTGTGGATAGTCACTGCAGACTAATCTTTCTTCATCACATACTGTCATATGGGGAAGAGGGAGGGTTTGCGCCAGGATGACAGTGACTTGAGCTAATTAATGCACTGTAGAGAAACGTCTGTACCCTTCTATTAACAAATGCAAAACGCCCTGTGAGGTTTAACATCATAGTACTAATAATCAATAAGCTTGTTATTCATTGTATATGTAGGAAGGAAGGTTTGAGTGATGAATAGTTTTCTTGTTCGCAGTTAACTACATAAACATGATACTGTGTTGGTGCAGTTAACCAGCTGGCCAGCAGCTGCTGCTTTGACAGTGGCACCTGGGGTGTCTTCTGGTAATTGCTCTCCATAATCTGGAATATTCTAATAGCCTTTTTTGAAGGTTAAAAAACTTTACAATAGGGGCGCCTGGGTGGCTCATTCGGTTAAGTGTCTGCCTTCGGCTCAGGTCATGGTCCCAGGGTCCTGGGATCGAGCCCCGCATCGGGCTCCCTGCTTGGCGGGGAACCTGCTTCTCCCTTTGCTGCTCCCCCTGCTTGTGCTCGCTCGCTCTCTCTGTCAAATAAATAAATAAATAAAACAAAACTTTACAGGAGTATTTTTTATAAAATTACTGAAAAGAGAACTGCAGTAAACTGTAAAGAAGGTAACCTTGGTAGGTTGCTAGTCCCCCATTATTTCTAACTATTCTTAAAAAATCGTTCTTTACGAGTCTTTGTTTCTATTTCCTGAAAATAGGTTCTAAGAAGGGACATTTTTAAGTTAAAGGGTGTGAACTCTTATAAACCTCTTGCTACATATCCATGTTTTTTTCTAGAAAGTTTGTACCAGATTCTACAACATGTTCTTTCATGCTCCTACCAGTCTTGACATTTTGAAATGCCAAGAATAGTGGTTTTAATTCAAATTTTTAAGGTTTTAGTGAGTTTGTCCAATACATATTTTTTCTCTTTCAGAGTATTTTACTGATTTAGAAGAGCTTTTACTGTATATCAATTTTTTTTAACCTTTTTCCATACATACTGCAAAGTGTCTTTTTGATTTGTCTTTGGCAGTAGCCTGTGAATTGGTCTCCCTGCTGCAGGCTTAATTAGTTCTGTACAGTGTATCAGGAGACCGATGTGGCTATAAACAGTGCCTTTATGTATTGTGGTAAAAGTTCTTAAGTGTCTTATGTAACCTAGAGTATCAAGTCTTAAATCAGTGATTCTCAAAATTTGAGTGTGAACAGAATCTCCTCAGAGGTATGTGTAAAATGCATATTACCAGATGTAGATTCAGTCAGTCTGACCTGGGGCCCAGGGATCTTCATTTTTAATAATTCCATATTTTGATACTATTGATAAACAGACCACCCTTTGAGAAACGCTATCTTAAACTCTTTCGCCTGGCATGCAAGATTTGCATGATCTGTTCCCTGCTTATTTATTTGCCTCTGTTCGTTCCCCTATGTGGAAAATTGGTCTTGCTGTAATTGTCTACGTACTGTTTCCTGGGTAATACGTAGACAGGCCATCTCCCAGAACACTGTTGTGATCTGTTAAGGTGAGATGGTAATAATGCCATTCTTCTGCCCTGGCATTTCTTCTGCTTTCTACTGTATCGAAATCTTGACTTCCCTTTAAGATGCAACTCTGCTTTTTTATGGAGTCTTCCCTGACCATTTTAAACAGTTTGAGCCCCCCCTCCCCCACAATGATCCTAGCACTCATGCGACCTTTCAACATTTCCTGCATTGTTGAGTTTTGTTTTTATGTTCGTAATCTCAGATTGTTCATTTGTTGGCAAGGATTTTGCCTTATATCTATTTTTTTTTATCTTCCACAGGACCTGTGTGGAAATAAAAACGAATGCCCGTAGCCTCATTGTTCTTGGCTATTTTGAAGGACCACAGTGAAATATTCACTGGACATTCAGTGAATATTTTTAGAACTTAAATCAGTCTCTTCATCTTGTCCACTCTGTCCATACATAGCCTTTATAATTCTGTAGACTTTGTTTATATAATCTCTAAGGCTTGGTGGTTACAGATTGAAGAGGTCCCTCATCTTTCTAGTTTATCCTCATGGCTTTACTTCACCTCATGTTTGTTAGTCTGTAGATCGTTTATGGATTATCTGCAGCTCTAATTTTATGCACTATTCCAGCTAAAGATTATTAGTATTAGTTTTTTCTGATAGGTTTTAGACTTTAATGGAAAGGATGCCTTACAGAATTACAAAGGATGCCCTTAAGAGTGAGGTAATTTCTAGCCTGATGTAGATTTGTCGCTGACAGTTCGAAGCCAAGTGATCAGATCCCTGACCCAGACCCACATTCTTACCCTAATATCCTGAGTCGTTTCTCCAGTGGTTCGAACTTAAGATTAAAACTGGGGAAAGGGGGTAAAGGGGGTTCTGCATTTCCTTAGCCTGGATTTGATGCCAGTCCTGTTGAGTAGGAGTTTAGAGATGCTTTCCCTGTATCTCTGCCTACACCAGCCCCCTGGGAAAAAGAACAACAGCATATTCTGGGCAAAGAATGAGGTTGGTGAGGGCAACTAGTCAACATCTGTCACTCCATTGCTTGTCAGGATTCTTGTAGCCGATTTGTCTGACTGGGCAGGTGTCCCCTCTCTCCCTCAGTGCTCCATGTGCATCCCTCTTGAAGCTTCGCACTCTGTTGAAGAGGACACCATCCCAGGTAGAGAGGGGGACGGGAAACTGGGCCAATTGAATCTATGTCCTTTTCTTTCCATCAGATCTAGGCTACTTAACTGGGATCTGTTGACTTCCTGGGGTCCGGGACGTCTATGCAATTCCTTGCCGAGTTTTGTTTGTGCATTTCTTAGGGGAGAGGGTCCATAGCTTTCATCAGATTTTTGAAGGGATCTGTAGATTCAGAAGTTAAGCACTATGGCACTAGATGGTAAGGTTTCCCATGTAGAATTTTTGAGTATTTTGCAAGTAGGAATGACAGGAAATCAGAACACAAAGGGAAATAGGGTGGTGCGGGTGGGTGTTTTGTAATCCTAGGCAAGCAATTACAAGATCCTTTTCTCATTTGTGGGGAATATATTTTAATGTTTTTGGCACATGAGGCAACCTTCAAAAGCGGTGTTATCTATTTCTCAAAAAGGAAAACCAGGAAGCTGGGAATACGAAGAGGAGAGGAGATGGGATGGGTGATACGTGTAGTAGAATGGGCCCGTATGATAGGAGTTAGAATATGCTCTACAACCATGGCAAATCCTTTTCCTTCTTAGGGATCTTAATTTAGTGATCTGTAAAATGAAAGGGCTAGAATGCAATTAAGATTCCTTCTAGCTCCAGTATACCTTTCATGAAAGAATTCTGTGTGTGCCGGAGAGAACTAAAATTCGCTTACATTAAAAGAGAAAGGAATCCTGTTTGGCCTGCCTCTGATTGTGTGTGGCTCTGTGAGGAAAGCAGGCAAGCTTAGTTACAGATGCATGTATCCTAAGACTGATAAATTTCAGAAGAGCAGTTTTGTGAATTTTTGGTTTTAACTTTCTCTGAAAGGTAAAGGGACACTTAAGTAAACCCTGAACATAACATAATTGACTCAAGCTTTGTTCCTCGATGTGAGGTGTTTGATAGTCTATCTGATGGAGAATGTGAACTTGCTTGTTGGTTAAAGCAAGATTATGTCTTAAGTTTATGAGATAAGTATAAATTCTAATCCATCAATTTGAGGTTTTTTCTTTTACTGAGTTAGCTGTTAAACCAGGAATTACTGAGAGATTGTTCTGTTTGAGCCACACTGCTGCAGAACGAAGAGAATGATTTGAAATCCTTTACTGTGTTCGCAGTCATTATTTAGAAGCGAGGTCCTTGAATGAGAGAGATTATCGGGACCGGAGATACGTTGATGAATACAGAAATGACTACTGTGAAGGCTATGTTCCTAGACATTATCACAGAGACGTTGAAAGCGGTTATCGAGTCCACTGCAGTAAATCTTCGGTGCGAAGCAGGAGAAGCAGTCCTAAAAGGAAGCGTAATAGACACTGTTCAAGTCATCAGTCACGTTCGGTATGATTGATTTTGTTTTTATCTTGGGTGGATGCTTATTTGTGTGTAAAAGCTCTTAAGGAGCCAGTAAGTTTGAAAAAGTTTATGTATACATATAAAATTATTTGGATATATTATAATTGTTTATATTACTTGAGTCCTTAAACATCCAGATTCTCATAGCTAATCTGTATTTATTAGGTAGCCTTCATTTGCCCACGTTTACTCATTTTCTGCAGTCCAGATCATGAGTTGATTTTAATATTAAAAATATTTTTAAGTTTTGTAATATAACTTTATGAAAAGATGAAGCACCCATCTTTTCTTTCATCTTAAACTTTTTTTTTTTTTTTTTTTAACACACTTTAAAAGAAGCCCTTTTCCTGATAGTTGAAAACAAATCTAGAATGTTGCACTGGTGGATACTTAATTGTTGATAGTCTCTACGTAGGGAAGTCCCAGAGCACAGTGCGTCATTGCCCGTAGCTAGTTCCATCAAAATTCTGAAATGGGTGCTGAATGGAAAATGCATTAGCCAAAAGCATGCCTTTTTTTACACTCAGACATCTTCACCTGTTTAATCAGTAAACTTTGAATAAATTGTTTTCTTCCCCAAGTTTTCTTCAGTAGAACTAGCTTTGATTAGATTGAACACTGAAATTAACTAGCTTTTATTTCCCCTTTTACTTTAATAATGTATACTTTAAAATATTGCTAAATAAGCAATTTCAACTAATCTTGACATTTTAAAACCTTTTCCTGACAAACTAGACATTTCAATTCACAGCATATGCTATTTTATAGCAAGAGATTAGTAGATCATGACATTGCATTCTTTAAATTTCAGACTTCAATTAAATCAGTATTTTAAAGAGACAATTGTGTTGTTTTTTTCTATTGCCACTTTAAGTATCTTATCTGAAAATCTGTTCCTTGCCATGTTTTTCTTCTGTAACATAAACTGTGCCCTGTGAATTTCTGGGGACTGAATTTGAAATTGCTCCTGCCAACTGTTCGTGGCCTGGTGCTTATCTGAATGCCTGAATATCTCCCCGCTGAATGAATTGCGTATTCTGCCCTGAATTCACTCTGATATATTGATTGGCTGGACGATCTTGGTGCTGCCCACTTGCCGTTCCAGAAGAGCCACCGAAGGAAAAGATCCAGGAGTATAGAGGATGATGAGGAGGGTCACCTGATCTGTCAAAGTGGAGACGTTCTAAGAGCAAGATGTATAGAATATTTTTCAACACTTTTTTAACTTTGCAGACAGAATAATCTTTTTAAGAATAGTTTGTCAGCGGGGGGCTAAAGAACTCTTCATTGCTTTTTTGTTTTGTTTTTTTGTGGGTTTGTTTGTTGTTCTTTTGTATTTCTTCTTTTCTATAGAATTTAAATATTTCTACTCTAAAGTTCCAAAATAATCAATGGAATTTGAGATTAGAGCAAGAAAGATAGCTCTATCTAATTGTTTTTGTAGCAGCTGAAAATAAAATAATTTGAGTGCTGGAACCTTAGTTATGCTTTGGTAGAGATCATTTGAAAATATTCCACACTTAAGTATTCATTGTTTGAATAACTAGATAATTGGTACTCAGGTACTTACTCCTCTTTCTCCTCCCTTACTTTAGATGAAATCGTGGACACTTTGGGTGAAGGGGCCTTTGGCAAAGTTGTAGAGTGCATTGATCATGGCATGTAAGTTTTTTTTCTTTTTTGAACATTCTGGTATTTCTTGGGGGGAAGGATCCATCATTAAGTGAAATGGTATTTTAAGTAGTAGCCATGTGTTTTCCTGGGTGGTGTAAATATCCAAAATTTCTTGAACTGTGTCTGGTTATTTACCAAGAATGTGGATTTTGATCAAGAACGCTGACAAATTCAGGGGCGCCTGGCTGGTTCAGTCGGTGGAGCGTGCGACTTTTGATCTTCGGGTTGTGAATTTGAGCCCCAGGGCAGGTGTAGAGATTACTTAAAAATAAAATGTTAAAAAAAGAAACCTGACAAATTCCATCAGTTGGTGTTTGTTGAAATTAAAGTGGGTCTTCAAGTGAAGGGGTTTCCTAGAACTTAGGCCTTGACCCTTATGTGAGATTTAGAGTGCTTTGCTTTAGTTTTGAATAGCAGAGACAATAAAGCTTGTCTAATCTCGGTCAAAAACATGTATTCTCGATCTGAAGGTTGCACAGTGGAAGAAATAGCCTAGCAAAAAGCAGTCTGCCCTGGAGTGTTGTTAAGGGAGTGGAAGGGAACATCTTCCATTTAAAAGGTTTTGGAACCTTTTAGGGACTCCTGGGTGGCTCAGTTGGTTAAGCATCTGCCTTTGGCTCAGGTTGATGATCTCATGGTCCTGGGATCAAGCCCCCATTAGGGAGGCTCAGTGGGGAGTCTGCTTGCCCTCTGCCCCTCCCCCGCTCATGCTCATAACCTCGCCCCCCCCAATAAATAAATAAAAAATCTTAAAAAAATATATAAGATTTTGGAACCTTCCAGCTTTATTTTGGAATGATTCATAATTACAACTGGAAGTCTGCTATTAAGTACTAGATAGTACTAGAAGAATTTCATTTTATCACAGTTGTGCTCTGTGTCATGCAGATCTTATACATTGTTTCTTCAGACTTGATGAAATCAAAGTTTGTATGGCAAAGAAACAAAAACAGAACAAAAACCTTTATTCCCAAATTTGTGTATTAGAGTTAGCTTCTTAAGTATAAAGAAATTCTATTATTTAAAGTCTGCAGAATAAAGTCCAGATTCTTTAATGAGTTATACGAAACTCTTTGTGATTTGGTGCTCTGTGTCTCATTTTAACATTTTCCTCCAGGATCTCTGTTATGTAAATTGCAAACTTTTTTGTAAATGAACCTCTTTAAAACAGTTTAGTTCAACTGCACATCTCTAAATTGATATCTAAAATTTTTCATCATAAAATAGTTGGGAAGGATATGATTTTCACCTTATTTAAACAATATATTTTTAAACTTCTCTCTTTAAATATAGTTGAGGGAATGTAAATACTATAGCAACTTGATAAACCTAATGTTATCCATGGATCAACTCTTCTTGAATGCTTAAACATGTTTTATTCTCGGTTATTTTCATTCCATTTTCCATAAAGTGTATTATTCTAAGTATCTTATTATCACCCTGTCTTTTCTGCAACAAAAATGTGAATGTTAAATGAAATTTTGAAGTATATTGAAATACTTTCAGACTTCTAGAAAAGTTTCTAGGATAGCTGAAAAATCCTATATATCCTTTTCCCAGATTCTCCACGTGTTAGCATTTTACATTTTCTTTATCATTCTGTATATACACACGTGTGTTATATTTTCAAATTTTGCCAGCTCAGATCTTACTCAGACTTCACCAGTTGTCCTATTAATATCTTTTAAAATTTCTTGAGATTCCAAAGTGAGTATTTGAGATATTCCAATTAATGGTATTCAGTTGATCAAGTACAATTCTTTTGCAAATTTTGATACTTATTGGACCTGCGTATAAAAGTTAATTGGAAATGTGTCTTTTATTGGGTTGGTTTGGACTTTTAAAAAAGGAGTACACATATTCATAAACATACTTCAAGTGCTTAACTTTAGAGGCTTCCTTTTTTTTTTTTTTAGATGATATGTAACGTGTAAGTTGAAAGTGTACAATTCTTCACTGTACTATAATTACTCTAGTAGTTTTAGCTAACAGTTTTATTTTTCATTTATAGAGCTAATAAGCACTGAGAAAACTTGGTCATACAGTAGATGAGACTAGAAGGAGTTTTGTCACAGTAGTTTCATAGCGACTCTTTGAAGAAGTCTTGAGATACATGCCAAGTGTCATAGGGAGATTATCATCAAAATAAGTTTTTAATGATTTATGAGCTCACAGTTTCACTGGGGCTTTGTTGAAGACAGTGAATTGGAAACCACCAGACTTGGAAAAAAGGTTTGCTATCCAGCCACTAGAAAGCTTGGTTTGCCTCAACGATTTTTTTTAAGGCTAATTTATTTTGAGAGAGCGTGAGGGAAGGGGCAGAGGGAGAGAGAGAATCTCAAGCAGACTCTCGGCTCTGAGCACTGAGCGGGACGTGGGGCTCGCTCTCATGACCCTGAGATCATGACCTGAGCAGAAATCATGAGTTGGCTGCTGAATGGACTGTGCCACCCAGGTGCCCCCTAGGGCACATATCTTAATATACTAATTAGGGGTGTATGAAGTTTTCTTATGTAAAGTGGAAGGACCACAGTAAAAAAAAAAATGGAGGCTCGAATGCTGGTTCATCTTTAGGAAGATCAGATTTAGAAAAGAAGACAAAAAGAATTTGAAGGTTTAGAAATCCATTTCCTTCTAGATCATTCGTGGCTTGATACTTTCTAGGAAGTATTACAGATACCCAGATACCCCAGTCTAAAGCTTGTGCCCTACTTTAGCTGTTTTACCTACTTGCATCAGTGAATGTGCTAAACATTTTCTTGGCTTCATGACCTACTGGTAGCGTCTCCTTTGTTTGAACATGTTCACTTTTCCTCCCAAATCTTACAGACTGGTAGCTGTTTTTCAGGGCTCAGTCATGTGTCACCTCTTCTCTGAATAAGTTTGAGCTTCCCTGACCCCCTAATTGTTAAGCTCTCCCATCTCTTTGCTGTGTAGTAGCTCATACGAAGCACTTCTAACCTTGTAAGTTGTTCATGTGTCTGTTTTTTCCATTAGACCGTGAGGAACGGAGGGACAAACCTTGTCTTCTTCACTAACACCTATGTGCCCTCTGGCACAGGGTGGTCTGTCCCGGTGAATGAGCATATGCTTTCAGCAGTAGCATGTTCTATTTGAGGTTTTATTTTTATCTTCTTTTTTTTTTTTTTTTAACTTTTGTTTAAAATCTAGGTAAATTGTAAAGTTCTGGAAACATTAATATTTGTGAGTATTAAGGGAATTAATCGCTCTATAGAAAGTGTGTTTTGGGGCGCCTGGGTGGCTCAGTTGGTTAAGCAACTGCCTTCGGCTCAGGTCATGATCCTGGAGTCCCGGGATCGAGTCCCACATCGGGCTCCCTGCTCAGCAGGGAGTCTGCTTCTCCCTCTGACCCTCCTCCCTCTCACTCCCTCTCATGCTCTCTGTCTCTCGTTCTCTCTCTCGCAAATAAATAAAATCTTAAAAAAAAAAAAAAATTAAAAAAAAAAAGAAAGTGTGTTTTGTCAGAATGTTTTGAAAAGATGTTCTGTGGAATCTGATAAAAGATGCCCTGAAAAGTCTTTTTAGACTTATTTTAGAAAAATAACAAGAGTAATTAATAGTAAGATTATGCTTTAGAGGACACATGTCTTCAGCCTTCTTCTGTACATAAACCTTTTTCATCTTAATTTTGTTTTTAAGGGATGGCATACATGTAGCAGTGAAAATTGTAAAAAATGTAGGTCGATACCGTGAAGCAGCTCGTTCAGAAATCCAAGTATTGGAGCATTTAAATAGTACTGATCCCAATAGTGTCTTGTAAGTATAAACTTGAACTGTGCTCCATCATGTTGCCTAAAATAAGCAGAATTCTGTGAACTGACTTGTTTTTATTTTGATCTGTTTTAGCCGATGTGTCCAGATGCTAGAATGGTTTGATCATCATGGTCATGTTTGTATTGTGTTTGAACTACTGGGACTTAGTACCTATGATTTCATTAAAGAAAATAGCTTTCTACCATTTCAAATTGACCACATCAGGCAGATGGCGTATCAGATCTGCCAGTCTATAAATTGTAAGTATACTTGATAAATTTTAAACACCAGAAAATTAAAAGTGTTCATTATACAAGCAACATGTCAAAACATTGTTACTAAAAGTACACGTTAGGTAAAGATGAAACTCCCGTACCCACTACTAATCCTCACTGTCCCCCAATACAGATGAAATAATGTAAGTGAAACTAATAACGCCTTTTTGTTCTCTTGTAGTTTTGCATCATAATAAATTAACCCATACAGATCTGAAGCCTGAAAATATTTTATTTGTGAAGTCTGACTATGTAGTCAAATATAATTCTAAAATGGTAAGTTACAGACTTAATTTTGGTGGTGGTTTTTAAAATTAATTTAGCTTGGTGATCTTGGATGAGGAATTTTCACTTCTGAGGCTGGTTATATCCTGATATTTAACCTAAAAAAAGGATAATCCTTCTTTACTTTTCTCATGGAGTTATGTTGAAAATCAGAAAGATAATTCATGTGCAGCAAGCCTTTTGAAGTGCTATAAAGTATTTCATTTCTTTACTGATCTTTGTGTTGACTCAACTGTATTTTTCTAGAAACGTGATGAACGCACACTGAAAAACACAGATATCAAAGTTGTTGACTTTGGAAGTGCGACGTATGATGATGAACATCATAGTACTTTGGTATCTACACGGCATTACAGAGCTCCAGAGGTCATTCTGGGTCAGTAGACACCACCCTTCCTGATACTGTAATTAAAAAAGAGATTTTTTTCCTCCACATCTTTTATTAGGGGATGGGGGGGATGGATATGATTTTCTTAGCAGTGTACAGAAAATGTTAGCTGTCTTAAGAAAAACTGTCTGGACATGGCTAAAAATAACTTTTCCTGAATGGGAAAAATGTGATACCATCTGTAAAGACATTTCAAATGTTTTTGTTTTTAGTTTTTATTTTATTTATGTATGCCTGTATGCTTGCTCCATGCCCAGCATGGAACCCAGTGCAGGGCTTGAACTCACATACCTGAGATCAAGAC
The DNA here is from genome assembly GCF_004348235.1 of Phoca vitulina. Lineage (NCBI taxonomy): Eukaryota > Metazoa > Chordata > Mammalia > Carnivora > Phocidae > Phoca > Phoca vitulina. Next base: position 1,972,800 of record NW_022589790.1, read on the forward strand.
CTGAATTGAAATCGAGAGACAGACGCTTAACTGACTGAGCCACCCAGGCGCCCCCAAGTGGTTATTTTTTAAACAAGTTAACTTTGCGAGATCATAAAAGGGCAGGTTCTGTTGACAAAGTCTGTCACAGCAATGTGAAGTGATGAGGCTACCCATTTTCACGTCACAGAAGCATGGTGCTGTAGAAATGCTAAAGGTCTGGTTGGCAGACATCTAGGTAAAGAGCAGATGGAGGTCAAGAAGAAGGAGGGGCCAGTCTAAAAGGAGAGCTTCTTCGAGAAGAAAATGAGAGAAAGATTAAAGAAGAAAATGACTTCAGGTACAGAGTTTTGAAATAAGAGGGAATTCAGTAAGGGAGTGCATGTCTTATGCCTCAAAAATGTCCGAGAGACCAGATCTTGTAATCAAGTGGGGAAGTGTCAGGAGGTTGGGGGTTCGGAGACAGTGGAAGGAAGTTCAGATCCAGGTGCTCTTTGTAGATGGTTACATGGAATAAGCTTATTAGTCAAAAGTATGGTCCAACTGAGGTTGAGTAGTATTTTTATAGAGTCAGTTTCTCCTTTTCACCTTTTTTTGCGCAACAGGAGTTGGTAGTTCAGAATAAGAGTAGAAAAACACATGATTTTTATGGGGGATTGGTAAAGGCATAAGGAAATTGAGAATATTAGGCAGTGCTGGCCAATAGAACTTCCCATGTTTCCATGGAAACTTTCGTTGTATATCTGCAGTGTCCAATATGGTGGCCGTTCACCACATGTGGACTACTGTGTACTTGCAGTGTCGGTAGTGTGACTGAGACACTGAATTTTAAGTTTTATATTAATTTAAATGTTGGATGTAAATAGCCTCATGTGGCCGGTGGCCACCGTGCTGGAAAGTAAGGTTTCGAGCTTGTCTTTGAAATGGATGATAATAGGATTCCTGCTTAGTGTGGTCTGAAAGGAGCTGTTGTGTTGCAGTAGTTTAGAAAGTGTATTCATGGTTGAGGACTAAAGGCTTCAATGAGGGCAAAAGAAAGGGGTATGGAAAGAGTCTGTGGACAGAAGTATTTTCGGGTCTTAAAAAGACATAACTTCCTATGTTGTCAATTTTAAGATGCAGATTTCCCCGGGGCGCCTGGGTGGCTCAGTTGTTAGGCGTCTGCCTTCGGCTCAGGTCATGATCCCAGGGTCCTGGGATCGAGCCCCGCATCGGGCTCCCTGCTCCTCGGGAAGCCTGCTTCTCCCTCTCCCACCCCCTGCTTGTGTTCCCTCTCTCGCTGTGTCTCTCTCTGTCAAATAAATAAATAAAATCTTTAAAAAAAAATGCAGATTTCCCCCCACATTTTAACATGAGGAACACAACACAGAATAACTGGCATTTTTTTCTTTGTTATTGGTACATAAAATAGTCCTCTGTGTCTTACTGGTAATGGCCTCCCTAGATTGGATAAAATACAGTAATTCTTAGTAATGACAGTAACACAGTTCCAAGTATGGCCAGACTAGATAGTTGATGTAAATCCAGACTTGGGGTTATTGCCCTTGAGGAAAAGAAATTAGGAGATTGGGAGATTAGTAGGGTCCTTTGTGTTTTTGTGAAGTATTAATCCTGAGGATTAAGGCAGAATTAGGTTGAAGAGGAAGATGAAGTCAGGGGTGCCATTGAGGAGGGCAGTTGGTCTCCTGTCTTGCGTGCTGGTAGTAAACAGATGAAGCTGAGAGAGGTAGGTAGAAGTGAACGGTGGGGAATCCCAGAGAGTCTGAGTCGGTGCCCAAGAGAATGGGATGGTTTAGAACGGTGTGTGGCAGGTTATGGTCACCTGGGAAAAAAGCTGCTTTGGGAGATGGGAGTGGCTGGAGAAGAAAACATTAATTTTGGGTCCAAGACCTATCATTTGCAGATTTTTTATGTGTCACCGTAGGTAGACCCCGTGCTCAGTTATCCATTTGTTCAAATGATAGGCACTGTGAGGATTAACCAAAGTGACTAAATTAAAAAAATAAGTAAATAAAATGACTAAATCATAGTCAAGTTTTTCGAATGTGTTTTTCTTTTTTTTTTTCCGAATGTGTTTTTCATTACTGAAAGTAATTGAAATATCTTTTAAAGTAGGTTTTATTTATATATTATTGTTTTATTAACTATTTGATCTTTAAAAGATGAAAACATCTATATGGTTTACTCTTTTTCTCCTTTCCAATTAAGTACAGGCTAAGAAGACTAGGTATTTTATTCTTTCCTGAACAGTACTGCCATTGAGAATTGTGAAGGGGAAAGTATATGTGATACCATGTACAGACAGCCTGAAAAGTATATATATAAGTAGAATAAGTAGATCCCTGTGAACTTTAAATGGCTCTGTAATTTTGCTTATAATGAAACTGCTTACAATACCATTATAATCCTTATGTAATTTATGTAAAACTATAGTATTTTTTTATTTTATATTTTTATTTTTTATTTTTTTAAAGATTTTATTTATTTGACGGAGAGAGACACAGCAAGAAAGGGAACACAAGCAGGGGGAGTGGGAGAGGGAGAAGCAGGCTTCCCGCCGAGCAGGGAGCCCAATGCAGGGCTCGATCCCAGGACCCTGGGATCATGACCTGAGCCGAAGGCAGACGCTTAACGACTGAGCCACCCAGGCGCCCAAACTATAGTATTTTTTTAATGCAAGAAGTAAACTCAGGCTTTACACTGATAATAATTGATAAGTGGTTAGTAATTACATTTTGAGGATGATTGTCAACCTGTATTTGCTATAAAAATATAAATTTTCCTGGAATAAACATGAACTGGGTGTAACCATGCTCCACATTGCATACAGTTCAGAGACTATGGAGTATTTGTACAAATTGGTAGTTACACGTGGAAAATATTTGCTAGTCCCGCTCTTATTTTACATAAAATGCCCCCACCCCCAGATTAAAGCACTGACTTGTTGTAAGGATATGGAGAATTATGAGAACATACTGAGTAACATTTTATATAAAACTAAAAATGTAAACCCTGAGTTTACTGTCCTGTTCTCCCAAATGGGCCAGGTGAAAAGAGCACCCATATAGGGAAGGCTGTAGTGGCAATTAAAAATTGTTGCATGTGCAAGTGTGTGTTTGTGAATGCTGGAGAGGTGGTGGAGACAGGGGAACCTCTGACACTGGTGGTGGGAATGCAAGCTGGTCCAGCCACTCTGGAAAACAGTGTGGAGGTGCCTCAAAAATTAAAAATAGAGCTACCCTATGACCCAGCAATTGCACTCCTGGGTATTTACCCCAAAGACACAGATGTAGTGAAAAGAAGGGCCATATGCACCCCAATGTTCATAGCAGCAATGTCCGCAATAGCCAAACTGGAAAGAGCCGAGATGCCCTTCAACAGACGAATGGATAAAGAAGATGTGGTCCATATGTACAATGGAATATTACTCAGCCATCAGAAAGGATGAATACCCAACTTTTACATCAACATGGATGGGACTGGAGGAGATTATGCTAAGTGAAATAAGTCAAGCAGAGAAAGTCAATTATCATATGGTTTCACTTATTTGTGGAACATAAGGAATAGCATGGAGGACATTAGGAGAAGGAAGGGAAAAATGGGGGAGAGGGGAATTGGAGGGAGAGATGAACCCTGAGAGGCTATGGACTCTGAGAAACAAACAGGGTTTTAGAGGGGAGGGGGGAAGGGGGATGGGCTAGCCCGGTGATGGGTATTAAGGAGGGCATGTACTGCATGGAGCACTGGGTGTTATACAAAAACAATGGATCGTGGATCACCATATCAAAAACCAATGATGTATGGTGACTAACATAATAAAAAAAAAAAAAAAATGTGTTTTTAGGGCGCCTGGGTGGCTCAGTCTGTTAAGCATCTGCCTTCGGCTCAGGTCGTGATCCCGGGGTCCTGGGATCGAGCCCCGCATCGGGCTCCCTGCTCAGTGGGGAGTCTGCTTTTCCCTCTCCCTCTCCCCACTTGTGCTTTCTTTCTTATTTTCTCTCTCTCTCTCTCTCAAATTAATTAAAAACAAACAAAAAAAACAAGTTGTGTGTTTTTGTTTTTACAGCTTTAGGTTGGTCCCAGCCTTGTGATGTTTGGAGCATAGGTTGCATTCTTATTGAATATTACCTTGGTTTCACAGTCTTTCAGGTATGTATTTAGTAAATACCATTTTATAATTAATTTTCAGTATTAAAGACATGTGAAAATTTTGGCCTCCATATTGACAAGTTGCTGTAGTGTTCTTCTTCTTAAGGTTAAAACTTACATATGGAAAATGGTCATCCTTCTCTAAAACTGGAATTGGGTGAACTACTTTTGGTGAATGGTCATAGTCCATTTTGCATGTGATTGGAGTTTTTAACACACAGTTCATATTGTGTTCCCATTTTTTTGTTGAGCTCTTGCATAAGTTTATATTAGTGTTAACTGTGGCCAGTTTTAATTCCATTCTGGTTATGTTGACAGCACGGCCATGAACAAGTCACTTACTCCTTTTTATAAAACAATTCAGGAACAATAAGTGGTATTTTATGCTTATGTATTAAGCATCTGTGACCCCCTAGGCACATTTCAAGGCTCTTACGTGTATAAAGATGAAAAGACAACATCTCTGTCCTCAAGGAATTCGTGCAAAAGAGATGTGGAAGAGCTTACAATACAATGTGGTGTATTTGCTATCATGGAACAATGTAGAAAGCGTAGTGGGAACCCAGGAAAGATGGACAGTTACATTCCTCTGACAAGGCACCACTGTGGAGGTGTAGGAGTTTAGGCCAGTGCTAGAAGGAAGATGAGGGGTTTGTCAGAAAACTAGAGAGAGTGGCAGCCAGCTCAGGAAGAAGAAATTGTACCCATTAACGTATAGAGGCATAAAAGAACATACTCTAGTCGGGGAACCGTAAACAGTGCTGTCAGAGTATCTCGCATAAATGGGGAAATGATGCAGGGACTGACTAATGGACTTGTTTGGATAGAAAGGAACTTGTTTCCTAGAAGTTAGTGTTTTCCAGAATGTAGACTAACCCAGTGTGGAAATAATTTTGTAAGTTTGTCATTCTGGCCTTTATTTAGAGATTATTCCTCCAGGTTTTTTGTTTTTGGTACTAAATTGTGCCTTTTATGGAGTGATGATAATAGTTGTTGGTAGTTGGTTTTCTAAATTAAAGTCCTTACTTGTCAAAACAAAGTAGGAAACCTTATTTAAGTCTCTACTTTCTTCCCTTATAATTCTACTTACATCTGAAATCTAACCATCTTCTAAAAGGTTTAGGTTGTGTGAGCATTGGAGAACTTGAAGTAGGGCTGTGATGTGCTCAAAGTGTCGTGATCTCTTTTGAGGGGGGTGGGGGTCCAAGTTTGGCACATTCTGGCTCCTACTGTTGAGGGTGACTTGCTCTCGGGGGCGATGCAGGGTGCGGGGGTGGGGAGTGTGAGGAGTTCAGAGTCACTTGGGTGCTGGCTCTTGTAGAATGTGTTCTCTGCTTGTGGGGCCCGTCACCAGCTGTCTCCTGTTGCTAATCCACAGAGATCCTGTTAAAAGTACCCTGAGTTTATAGACAAGTTTGATATCTAGAACCATGGTGACCAGTCAGTTCCTGGAGGTGCTATATCTGGTTTGTGGCGGTAAGCTGAGGGCCAGGAAAAGTTGAGCAGAGTGAGGTCTTCTTCCTTCTGACACCTGTAGTAAGTTGCTTCCCATGATTTGTGATTGTAAATCACTCTGAGGTCTTAAGTGCAGATTATTAACACTGGTTTGAGACATGTTTTCTGTTTTAAGTTCCACCCTCCAAAATACTCTTCAACTAAGGAATTTTTTTTAAATGTGGAGCTAGCTTTTAGCTGCACCTACTGCGAGAAGGAAGACCATTAGCAGTCAGACAGTTGACATTCCAGAAAATGTCCACATCACTCCAAAGGGATGCACTATTGTAAAGAGCCCCAGAGGAACCCTGCAAAGGGACTTCAGTGACATCAGTGTAGAACTCCGTCTCCTTGGAAAGAAGGAGAAGATTCCAGGCTGACAAATGATGGGGAAATAGTGTGAACCGTAGCCAGTTCTTTTCTGTCTGTAGTCCTGTACAGAACATGAGCAAGGGTGTTAGACTGGGCTTCCATTACAAGACGAGGTGTGTGTATGCTCATTTCCCCATCAACGTTGTTACTTAGGAGAATGGTTTTCTTGTTGAAATCTGACATTTCTTGGGTGAAAAATGTGCCTGCAGGGTTTGGATGAGGCCAGGTGTTGATTGTTCAGTATCTCTCAAGCCCAGAAAGATGAGTTAATTCTTGAAGGAAATGACACTGAACTTGTATCAAACTGAGCTGCTTTGATTCAGCAAGCCACAACAGTTAAAAACAAGGCTATCAGAAAATACGGAGGTGGTATCTATGATTCGGAAAAAGGAACAGTTCAGCAGGCTGATGAGTAAGATCTAAGTTGTCAAGCTACAGAAACAGCAAGATGCCGGATGATCTTTCAGACTCACCTGTGGTATTTTAAAAACATAAAAGTGGAGCTAGTATTACCTCCTCCTGTCCTGGATTAGGGACTTCGCATGTTGGAAGCGAGGTGCTAGGAACAGTAGTCGATAGATTTTAAAAGGCATTGCACACAGCCTCTGCTCTTCACACTTGAGAGTTGGCAAATGATGTTCTGCCTGATGACTGCCTAAAAAAGAATGTGACCGAGACCATTTGTGGCCAGGTAGGCCTAAAATGTTTACTCTTTGGACCTTCACAAAAGTTAGCCGCCAGCCTCTGATCAGGGAGCTCACTATCTCAGCTGTAAGTGTGCGGGTCTCTCCCCTACTTGGGCCAGAGCTCTGCTCCTGTGTGACTTAATGAGTTTTTACTTAGATCCACAACTCACCTTTGCTCATTTATGAGCTAGTATCTCAGCTTCTTGGACACGCACGTTCCCACATACGGACCTCAGGATTGTTGTGAGAATTACTGGCCCTGTATTTTTATTGCCTGGGAATAGTAGATGTCAACATGTTGCTATTCACTGGTGAATGGAGGCCAGTTTGGGGTCAGCAGCTATGAATAAGTGAGGAGACCGTTTTTCTGGTACTTTTCCCTAGTCATTCTTTAACAAATGGTGCAAGAAATGAAAATAAATAAGGAAAATGTTCATTTTCGCATTAAAGTCCATGTCTTATGCTATACAGAACCTTACTGTTGGATATCAGAAAGACTTCAATTTTACTGGTTTGCACGGAGAATACAGCTCACTCAGTATTGTTCCATCTTTGAAGTAGAGTGTAATATCAACCGTGCAGCTGTCTAATCGAGCCCCTTGTTGTCAGTGCTGTTTTCTGGTATTTTCCTTTATTGTGCTTGTAGCACAAGGGAAAGTGCTAAATTCGTTTTTCTTATGTATTTTAGACTCATGATAGTAAAGAGCACCTGGCAATGATGGAACGAATATTAGGACCCATACCGACACACATGATTCAGAAAACAAGGTACGTGCAAGGCCCTGTATTCAACCTACAGAAAACCCAACTTTGTTGTTACTGCTTGTCCCAAGGACTTCGATTTAGATTTTTTTTTTTCATGAAGTCAAATTTTTAAAAAGTAATGCAGTATTTACCTTGTGATCTAGTAAACAAAGGTATGGTGTTTTTACACTCAGGTTAACTTTTGTGTAAATGTTTTCCTAACTTGATAAAAACATAATACAGAGAGTAGTAAAAAGAGCTTGATTTTGGAGTCCTGTCGATCTGTTTGTATTCCATACCACTGCTACCTAGATGTATGCCTTTGGACAAGATACTAGAGTGGTTTGCAAACAAAGCTTCACCACCCCATCCCAGATCTAGTGCAATCTGAACTCATGGGACTGGGTCCAGAGGCCGACACTGTTCCGTGCATGGTATTTACGAGCTGCTCAGGCGGGCCACTAAAACCTCAGAGGGTGCAAGAGTGAGGGAGATGTAACCTCAAGTACCTGATACGTAACTGCTGAGATGTGAAAACATTGTATGCATGTGTGTGTGTGTCTGCAGAGCTGCCCATGCTTCCATTTGGTCCAGTGGGGGTAGGGTAAACGTGTGGCTCTTCTGTTGTTTTTACCGACCCAGACTTCTTTTTCTTGTAGAAAGCGCAAGTATTTCCACCATAACCAGCTAGACTGGGATGAACACAGTTCCGCCGGCCGGTATGTTAGGAGACGCTGCAAACCATTAAAGGTAAAAGAGAAAAGATCCGAGGTGGTTAAAAAAAATGTTTTTAAAAGTTATTTTTAAATTCTTTTTTAAACAAAGACATTTTTTCCCCCAGGAATTTATGCTTTGTCATGATGAAGAACATGAGAAACTGTTTGACTTGGTACGAAGAATGTTAGAATACGACCCAGTGAAAAGAATCACCTTGGATGAAGCCTTGCAGCATCCTTTCTTTGACTTATTAAACAAGAAATGAAATGGAAATCAGTGGTCTTACTATATACTTCTCTAGAAGAGATTACTTAAGACTGTGTCAGTCACCTCTAAACATTCTAATATTTTTGTAAACATTAAATTATTTTGTACAGTTAAATGTAAATATTGTATGTTTTGTATCAATAGCATAATTACCTTGTTAAGCAAGTATGGTCTTGATAATGAACTATAAAAGTTAAAATTAATTTTCCTTTTTGAGATTAATTACCATTTTTAAAGATCTTTGGAATATTCTTTGTGTCCAGTGAAAAATGTGATTGATCTTGTCTTTTGTACATGGAGGTCAGCTCTTTGAAGTGATTTTTTTTGAGTAAAAGAAAACCTTGACTACCTTATTCTTAATGAATATTCTTTATATACCTCAAATTCAAAATTTTTCGTAACTTTATAAAGTTTTTTCTGTAATTGTTGAACAGGTAATAAGTATTAACTCCCAATAGTAGACAGGTATTGGAAACCAGAACCCACAGGAAAATGTTTACTGTTGGAATTCCATTAAATTTTAAGAACTGTGTTCTGTCTCGGTGGCACTAAGTAGCGTTTGTAGCAGGCGTCCAGTTTGTCCCTCGTGACAAGTTGTTTAATAAAACCACACGCACACTTCATTTAAGATGGAGTCTAACTGGCAAGTCACAAACAGAACTAGGAATTCTGATGCCTGAGGATTTAATTTTTAATTTCACACCGAGGAGTTTTGAAATCCTGGAACATCAGTTTCCACATCACAGGAAGGAAGTACTTGAGTCACAGCCTCTGAGAGTTAAGGTTATGAAGCAGTTTAGATTTGTGTTACTCTGTAGTGGAGCAAAGGAATGACTTGCTGGGAAAACACATGGGACACAAAACACCCTGAATAGACCATGTAATCCTGAAAGAGAAAAGCAAGGCTGGAGGCATCACAATTCTGGACCTCAAGTTATTGCAAAGCTGCAGTGATCAAAACTGTATAGTATTGGCACAAAAACACGTAGGTCAGTAGAACAAAAAAGAAAACCTAGAAATGAGCCCCAAATTCCGTGGTCAATTAATTTTTGACAAAGCAGGAAAGAATATTCAATGGGAAAAAGATAATCTTTTCAATAAATGGTTTTGGGAAAACTGGACCACTTTCTTACACCATACACAAAAATAAATTTAAAATGGATTAAAGACCTAAATGTGAGAGAGGAATCCATCAAAATCCTAAAGGAAAACACAGGCAGTAACCTCTTTGACATTGACCATATCAAATTCTTTTTAGGTATGTCTCCTGAAGCAAGGGAAACAAAAACAAAAATAAGCTATTGGAACTTCATCCTGATAAGAAGCTTCTGCACAATAAAGGAAATAACAAAAACAAAAAGGCAACCTATGGAATGGGAGAAGATATCTGCAAATGATATATGCAATAAATAGTTAATATCCAAAATATATTAAAAAAAACATACAACTCAACACCCAAAAACCAAATAATCCAATTAAAAAATGGGCAGAAGGCATAAATAGACATTTCTCCAAAGACGTACAGATGGCCAACTGACACATGATGCTTAACATCACTCATCATCAGGTAAATGCAAATCAGAACCACAGTGAGATATCATCTCACAAAGGTCAGAATGGGTAAAGTCAGCGTACCAAGAAACAACAGGTGTTGGCAAGGTTGTGGAGAAAGGGGAACCCTCTTGCACTGTTGGTGGGAACGCAACCTGGGGCAGGCATTGTGGAAAACGGTATGGAGGTTCCTCAAAAAGTTGAAAATAGAGCTACCATATGACCCAGCAATTGCACTACTGGGTATTTACCCCAAAGAATACAAGAACACTAATTCAAAGAGATACATGTACTCCCGTGTTTATAGCAGCATTATTTACAATAGCCCAGATACGGAGGCAGCCCAAGTGTCCACCCACTGATGGATGCATCAACTGATGCAGAAGATACGGCATACGTATACAATGGAATACTATTCATCCATAAAAAAAGAGTGGAATCTTGCCATTTGCAATGACATGGATGGAGCTAGAGAGTATAATGCTAAGCGAAATAAGTCAGAAAAAGACAAATACCATATGTTTCATTCATATGTGGAATTTAAGAAACAAATGAGCAAAGGGAAAAAATAGAAATCAAGAAACAGACTCTTAATTGTAGAGAACAAATGATGGGTACCAGAAGAGAGATGGGGTGGATAGGTTAAATAGGTGAGAGGGATTAAGAAGTGCACTTATGATGAACACAGAACGATGTATGGAAGTGTTGAGGCACTATATTTTATACTTGAAACTAATATAACACTATGTTAACCAAGTTGAATTAAAATTAAAACTAAAAAAAAGTCATATCCGTAATATTTGTTTCTCTCAAATGTAGGCTGTTCAGATTATAATCACAGTTCAGGTCTTTCATTTAAACAAAGTGCTGAGAATTAGTGATTCTACCAAGATTTTATCTTGTTATTTTGTTATTTGCTTTCTTGAGTGGAAATACAGGGAAGGAAAAGGCAGTGGAAAGGTCTTTGTTAGGTCCCAGCTAACTTTCCCCAGGTTTCCTCCTGTTACAGAACTTAGGACGCCCTCACCCCAGGACTGAGCCAGCGCTGTGCGGCTACGGGAGAGCTTGAGAACAACATACCTTCAACAGCGAGATGTCCTTCTGTTCAGTTATGTTCACTTCTCAGTATTTTCCACTGGGTCGGGGTGGAAATAAAGGACAGAATAACAGGAGCAAAAGATTCTCTTGGGGCATAGAACTCCAAGGAGGTTTCCTAGGGCTTTCTTTGAATTCAGGACAAAAGATGGGGATCTGAGAGTCATAGTGGACCTCATGGAGAGGTTGGAAACATGTCAGAGCCCTTCTGTGGCTGGCTGGCATTCTGCTCTGCATACCCTCCTCTCCTCTTCTTTGTCCTGCCCGCCGTTTAATGCTGCTTCTGGGTCAACTTGTAAGGCCCATCCATGGGTGCACTTCCAGCTTCTATCAAACTTGCACTTTATCTTTTCCTGACTCAAAGCTCAACCAGACTTTGTGCAGCAGTGCGGCCAAGTGGCCCACCAGATGGCTTTCCTCATTGACACCCCCCTGTCTGGAAGTGTTGGTATTTGCATTTGCCACCCCTGCATTAAACTTGTCTTATGTGTCTTCAGGAAACTTTCTGACTTCCCTCTGATGCCACCAAGCAACAAAGTTTTCTGTGTCCACATTTTATTTTGACCACATGTACATGAACATATCTAGCAAACTTGTGCATCATTCTTTCATTTCCATGTGTCACAGGTTAGGTTTCCGGGAAGCAGACTGAGACAAGTTTTACATGTTGGAAGGTTTATTAAAGAGTGCTGTAAGGATTGAACTCATGGTACAGAAAGATAAGGAAGCAAAATTGGATACAGGGATATGTAGTCTGTAATGCTTCAGATATTACAGGGAGTCCTGGAGCTGGGATGGACATTCAGGGTCAAACTGAGGGAAGGTAACCAAGCCTTTATATCCTGTATCAACTAGCCATAGGAGAAGCACAACTTGAGCAAGGTGTTTTCCTCAGTTGTTGGCAATTCCTGCAGAGGTAAACAGCTGAAACCTGTCACCTGCTAACTCTGTGGGACGTATGCTCTGTGTCTCCTATTCTTTTAACCCCATTGGTGCAGCCTTCCTTCTACACTATCCATACTCAGCATGGACATTCTTGATTGAATTAATGTGTTAATCTCATGAACTCTGGTCAAGGAATGACTTATTTTCAGTACGGCACATCTGTTTCTCTTCCAGTCAAACTACAGAAGCTAATTCAAGTTCCCAGACCCCAGAACCCACATCCACAGGTGCCAATGTCAACCTAGACCTGCCCCCCCACCACAGGGACACCTCCCCAGGAGTTTTCTGAGAGCCCCAGCCACTTCCTGGTTCCTCAGGCTGTAGATGAGTGGGTTGAGCATAGGGGTGATCATCGTATAGAAGGCTGAGACCACCTTGTCCTGCTTGGAGGAGTGGTAGGCTTGAGGCCGCATGTAGGTGATCATGGCAGCCCCATAGAAGAGAGAAACCACTGCCATGTGAGAGGAGCAGGTAGCAAAGGCTTTCTGACGACCTTCAGCAGAACGCATGTGGAGCACAGCTACCAGGATCCGCAGGTAGGAGGCGGAGATGACAGAGAAGGGCAGGAGCAGCATTAAGATGCAACAGACATAGATCATGGTCTCATACAGGGAGGTGTCAGCACAGGCCAACTTCAGTATGGCAGGGACCTCACAGAAGAAGTGGTCGATCTCCTGAGAGCCACAGTAAGGGAAGCGAAGGGTGAAGATGGCCTGGATCAGTCCATCCACCAAGCCAAAGAGCCAGGACCCTGCCACCATGAGCCAGCAGACACGGCGGCTCATGACCACTGAGTACCTCAATGGGTTGCTGATGGCCACATAGCGGTCATAGGCCATAAAGGCCAGCAGGAAGCATTCATCCCCCAGGAGGGTGAGGAAGAAGAGGATCTGGAGCCCACAGCCTGTGAAGGAGATGGAGCCACGGCCTAGGAGGAAGTCAGTGGCCATCCGTGGCACAATGGTGGAGATGAGCATGAGGTCCATGAGTGACAGCCAGCTGAGGAAGAAGTACATGGGGCTGTGCAGGCGGGAGTCGATGTTGATGAGGAGGATCATGAGCCCATTGCCAGAGAGGGCCACCAGGAACATGACCATGATGGTGGAAAAGAGAAAGAGGTGCAGTGGCGAGTGGGTGAAAAGGCCCAGAAGGATGAAGTGGGAGATGAGAGTCTGGTTTCCCACCCAAACCATTGCTCCTACAGAGGGATGTGCCAGATGAAGGGTTGGGATCTGGAAACAGGAGATGTATGTTTAGTGCCACAATACTGAGGACATCAAAACTTTGCCCAATGTGTTGTCCTCTTTAATTGTTACTTTGTTTAGAGTTAACTCTAAGTTTCTCTTAAGAAAAAGAATTTCTAACAAAGATGCGGGCTGTTGTTGATGATGTTTTAATTCCTAGGACTTTCTTCACATAGCTGAGAAGCAAATTTTGAGCTGTTTATTGCTGAAGTGGGCACTGTTTCTGCCTCTGCTAGGAATTGGGCTGTTCTCTAGTCCTACAAAGCTCTAGGCTGGCATCCCTCAAGAATTTGTTTTTTCAGGGAAAAGTACTAAAGCAGCAAAGACATGTACCAACTGTGTAAACTGGGCACCTATGCAAACATTTTGAACTTCAGTTTCCTTATCTTAAAATAAGATAGCAATGTGATCTTATAGGGTGATAGTAAAGATTAAAGGTGATAACATAAGTAATGCCTAGTAGATTAGAAATGACAAAAGCTGACATTACTTGAGCATATTTTATGTGCCAGGCATTATGAAGAACACTCTGCCACATCTTCACATATAATCCTCATAACTGCCCTGGAACATTCATCATTATCTTGATTTCACAAGTGGGGAAACTGAGACAGAAAGAAGCTTACTAATTTTCTTTCTTTTGATATATGAAAGTTTAGAGTATTTCCTAAAAAGCTTTGTAAGTGGGAAACTGAGGGCAATTCAAATGCCAAAGACAAAGGGAAAAAACTAAGCAAATTATGGTCCAAACACATGATAAAACAATATGTACTCAATTGGATATTAATGATATATTTTTTAAAGATTTTATTTATTTGACAGAGACAGAGACAGCGAGAGCAGGAACACAAGCAGGGGGAGTGGGAGAGGGAGAAGCAGGCTTCCCGCTGAGCAGGGAGCCCAATGTGGGACTCAATCCCAGGATCCTGGGATCATGACCTGAGCTGAAGGCAGCTGCTTAATGACTGAGCCACCCAGGCACCCAATATTTATGATATTTTTAATAGATTCTAAACAAAATAGTTATATATACTGGGTATTTTATAGAATTTCTAAAGACTAGGAAATCTAGGAGAAAATGTGCAAAGATATTATCAGTGTGGTCTCTTCTAGTAGTGGGATTAAGGATTCTCCCCCCTTCCCAGTTTCTTTGTATTTTACACATTTTCTATATTGACTAGAGAACAGCCCAATTCCTAGCAGAGGCAGAAACAGTGCCCACTTCAGCAATAAACAGCTCAAAATTTGCTTCTCAGCTATGTGAAGAAAGTCCTAGGAATTAAAACATCATCAACAACAGCCCGCATCTTTGTTAGAAATTCTTCTTCTTAAGAGAAACTTAAAGAGTTTATTCTAAACCAAGTAACATTTGGAAACATAATTTAATTTTTAAAGCAAGGTTATACTGCATATAGGATCAACATTCAAAAATAAGCAGCTTTCTCACATAATACTACTAACCAATTAGTAAAAGTAGTAGAAATAATATTCACAATTGCAACAAATATCTAAAGTACCTAGGAAAGAACCCCAATGTAAAAAATTATAAAACATTACTAGCTGACCTAAAAGAGGGCCTAAAGAAAGCTATGCATATTGGATGTATAGGCTCAACACTAAAAGGATGCAAATTCTTTCCAAAATTAATCTATAAAAATCCATGTGATCCCAATTAAAATCTCAGTAAGACACTTGCAGTTTGGGAGGAGGAGCAAGATGGCAGAGGAGTAGGAGACCTAAATTTCGTCTGGTCACAGGAATTCAGCTGGATAGGGATCAAACCATACTGAACACCTACAAACTCAATAGGAGATTGAAGAAAAGAATAGCAGCAATTCTATGAGCAGAAAAGCGACCACTTTCTGGAAGTTAGGACATGTGGAGAAGTGAATCTGAGGTGATATATGGGAAGGTAGAATATGGGGGGAGGGAGCCTGCATCAGCTGGCTACCAGCAAGTGATAGAGCAGCAGAGCACAAAATCAGAACTTTTAGAAGTCTGCTCCACTGAGGGATGTCGCTCTAGTGGCTAAGTGTGGGGTGGAACCCTCACTGGGACAGTGTGGTCTCAGGACGCTCGGGGTCACAGTAAGACCGGGGGTGCCTGAGTGTGGCAGAGCTCCCAGGTATCGGAGCGGGGAAGCCGGCTGCATAGACAGAGCCGAGGAGTGGGCTCTATTTTCAGGGTTGCCATAAACCGTGATCCATGGCACAGTCAGGCCACTGCTCTTCAAGCAGGGACCCAACAAGTGGCAGACTGCGGGGAGACTCCCCTTCTTCCCCCGGGAGGAGTGGCGCAGCTGTGCACTGCAGGAATCTGCTGGGTTTAGAGACTCCAAACGGGGTTGTGTGCCAGAGATTGAAATGCTCGGTCACAGGCCGGGTGAGCACAAAGTGTGGCTGGAGACTAGGGAGATGGGAGTGATTGACTGCTTTTCTCTGGGGGCTCACTGAGGAGCGGGGCCCTGAGTTCTTGGCTCCTCTAGGGCAGAGATTGGGAAGCCGCCATTTTCACTCTCATCCTCCAAAGCTATACGGAAAGCTTGCAGGGAACAAAAGCTCCCGAGAGCAAACCCAAGCAGATTACTTAGCCCAGCCCCTGGCAAGGGTGGGGCAATTCCGCCTCCGGCAAAGACATTTGAGAATCACTGCAACAGGCCCCTCCCCCAGAAGATCAGCGAGAACAGCCAGCCAAGACCAAGTTTACCAATCAACGAGACAGCAAAACCCCAGTGCTAGGGGAATACAGCACATAGAATTCATGGCTTTTTCCCCATGATTCTTTAGTCTTCCAAAGTTAATTTTTAATTTCCTTTATTTTTATCTTTTTCTATTTTTTAGTTGAATTTTTCTTCTTTCCTTTTTCAACCAACATCTTATCAATTCCTTTTTTAAAATCTTTTTTAATTTTCATGTTTACAGTCATATTCTATCCCTTCATCGTATTTATCCTTATTTTTTTTTTTTGTGTGTGTGTATATATATATATATATATATATATATACACATATATATATATATATAAGTTTTTCTTTCTTTAAAATTTTGGGATACACTTTCTTCTAACAGACCAAAGTAGCCCCTAAATCTAGTGTATGACATTGTCCTAGTCTCCCACCTGGTCATATTCTCTCTTTTTTTTAAATTTAAAAAAGTTTTTTTCCAACCAACTTTTTATCTTATCAATTCCTTCTTTAAAATCTTTTTAAATTTTCATCTTTACAGTCATATTCCATCCCTTCATTGTATTGACTCTTATTGTTGTATACATATAAGTTTTTCATTCTTTAAAATTTTGGGAGGCAATTTCTTCTAACAGACCAAAATATGCCCAAAATCTAGTGTGTGGCTCTGTTCTATTCACCATCCTGCTCATATTTTTTTTCTCTTTCTTTCCCCCTGGTTTCAGGTCTCTTCTGATTCGTTTAGTGTATATTTTTCTGGGGTCATTGTTACCCTTTCACATTTTGTTCTCTCATCTATTCTCCTCTGGAAAAAGACAAGACGGAAAAAATCAACTCAAAAAAAAGAACAAGAGGCAGTACTGACTGCCAGGGACCTAATCAATACGGACATTAGTAAGATGTTGGAACTAGAGTTCAGAATGACGATTATAAAGATACTAGCTGGGCTTGAAAAAAACATAGAAGATACTAGAGAATCCCTTTCTGGAGAAATTAAAGAACTAAAATCTAACCAAGTCAAAATCCAAAAGGTTATTAATGAGGTGCAATAAAAAATGGAGGTTCTAACTGCTAGGTTAAATGAGGCAGAGGAGAGAATTAGTGATATAGAAGACCAAATGATGGAGAAAAAAGAAACTGAGAAAAAGAGCGATAATAACTACTAGATCATGAGGGGAGAATTCGAGAGATAAGTGATACCATAAAGCGAAACAACATTAGAATAATTGGGATCCCAGAAGAAGAAGAAACAGAGAGAGGGGCAGAAGGTATATTGGAGCAAATTATAGCAGAGAACTTCCCTAATTTGGGGAAGGAAACAAGCATCAAATCCAGGAGGCACAGAGAACCCCCCTCAAAATCAATAAAAGTAGGTCAACACCCTGACATCTAATAGTAAAACTCACAAGTCTCAGAAACAAAGAGAAAATCCTGAAAGCAGCTCAGGACAAGAGATCTGTAACCTACAATGGTAGAAACATTAGATTGGCAACAGACCTATCCACAGAGTCGTGGCAGGCCAGAAAGGACTGGCATGATATATTCAGAGCACTAAATGAGAAAAATATGCAGCCAAGAATACTATATCCAGTTAGGCTGTCATTGAAAATAGAAGGAGAGATAAAAAGCTTCCAGGACAAACAAAAACTAAAGGAATTTGCAAACACAAACCAGCCCTACAAGAAATATTGAAAGGGGTCCTCTAAGCAAAGAGAGAGCCTAAAAGCAACATAGAGGAGAAAGGAACACAGACAATATATAGTAACAGTCACCTTACAGGCAATACAATGGCATTAATTCCTATCTTTCAACAGTTACCCTGAATGTAAATGGGCTGAGCCCCAATCAAAAGACACAGGCTATCAGATTGGATTAAAAAACAAGACCCATCGATATGCTGTCTGCAAGAGACTCATTTTAGACCCAAAGACACCCCCAGATTGAAAGTGAGGGCGTGGAAAACCATTTACCATGCTAATGGGCACCAAAAGAAAGCTGGGGTGGCAATCCTTATATCAGACAAATTAGATTTTAAACCAAAGACTATAATAAGAGATGAAGAAAAATACTGCATCATACTTAAAGGGTCTATCCAACAAGAAGATCTAACAGTTGTAAATATCTATGCCCCTAACATGGGAGCAGCCAATTATATAAGGCAATTAATAACAAAGGCAAAGAAACACATTGACAACAACACAGTAATAGTGGGGGACTTTAACACCCCCCTCACTGAAATGGACAGATCATCTAAGCAAAAGATCAACAAGGAAATAAAGACTTTAAATGACACACTGGACCAAATGGACTTCACAGACATATTCAGAACATTCCATCCCAAAGCAATGGAATACACATTCTTCTCTAGTGCCCATGGAATATTCTCCAGAATAGATCACATCCTGGGTCACAAATTGGTCTCAACCAGTACCAAAAGGTTAGGATCATTCCCTGCTTATTTTTGGACCACAATGCTTTGAAACTAGAACTCAATCACAAGAGGAAAGTCGGAAAGAACTCAAATACATGGAGCCTAAAAAGCATCCTACTAAAGAATGAATGGGTCAACCAGGAAATTAAAGAAGAATTTAAAAAATTCATGGAAACCAATGAAAATGAAAACACAACTATTCAAAATCTTTGGGATGCAGCAAAGGCAGTCCTAAGAGGAAAGTATATAGGAATACAAGCATTTCTCAAGAAACAAGAAAGGTCTCAAGTACACAACCTAACCCTACACCTAAAGGAGCTGGAGAAAGAACAGCAAATAAAGCCTAAACCAAGCAGGAGAAGAGAAATAATAAAGATCAGAGCAGAAATCAATGAAATAGAAACTAAAAGAACAGTAGAACAGATCAACGAAACTAGGAGCTGGTTCTTTGAAAGAATTAACAAGACTGATAAACCCCTGGCCAGACTTATCAAAAAGAAAAGAGAAATGACCCAAATCAACAAAATCATGAATGAGAGAGGAGAGATCACAACCAACACCAAAGAAATACAAACAATTCTAAGAACATATTATGAGCAACTCTATGCCAGCAAATTAGATAACCTGGAAGAAATGGATGCATTCCTAGAGATGTATCAACTACCAAAACTGAACCAGGAAGAAATAGAAAACCTGAACAGACCTATAACCACTAAGGAAATTGAAGCAGTCATCAAAAATCTCCCAACAAACAAAAGCCCAGGGCCAGATGGCTTCCCAGGGGAATTCTACCAAACATTTAAAGAAAAATTAGTACCTATTCTTCTGAAACTGTTCCAAAAAATAGAAATGGAAGGAAAATTTCCAAACCCATTTTATGAGGCCAGCATTACCTTGATCCCAAAATCAGACAAAGACCCCATCAAAAGGGAGAACTACAGACCAATATCCCTGATGAACATGGATACAAAAATTCTCACCAAAATACTAGCCAATAGGATCCAACACTACATTAAAAGGATTATTCACCATGACCAAGTGGGATTTATTCCTTGCCTGCAAAGTTGGTTCAACATCTGCAAATCAATCAATCTGATGCAATACATTAATAAAAGAAAGAATAAGAACCATATGATCCTCTCAATAGATGCAGAAAAAGCATTTGACAACACTCCTTTCTTGATTAAAACTCTTCACAGTATAGGGATAAAGGGTACATACCTCAATATCATAAAAGCCATCTATGAAAAACCCACAGCAAATATCATACTCAATGGGGAATAACTCAGAGCTTTTCCCATAAGGTCAGGAACATGGCAGGGATGTCCACTTTCACTACTGCTATTCAACATAGTACTAGAAGTCCTAGCCTCAGCATCAGACAACAAAAAGAAATAAAAGGCATCCAAATCGGCAAAGAAGAAGTGAAACTCTCACTTTTTGCAGATGATATGATCCTTTATGTGGAAAACTCAAAAGACTGCACCCCAAAACTGCTAGAACTCATACAGGAATTCAATAAAGTGGCAGGATATAAAATCAATGCACAGAAATAAGTTGCATTTCTATACACCAACAAGAAGACAGAAGAAAGAGAAATTAAGGCTTGGATCCCATTTACAATTGCACCCAAAACCATAAGATACCTAGGAATAAATCTAACCAAAGAGGCAAAGAATCTGTACTGAGAAAACTATAGAAACTCATGAAAGAAATTGAGGAAGACACAAAGGAATGGAAAAACGTTCCATGCTCATGGATTGGAAGAACAAATATTGTGAAGATGTCAATGCTACCTAGAGCAATCTACACATTCAATGCAATATTTATCAAAATACCATCAACTTTTTTCAAAGAAATGGAATAAATAATCCTAAAATTTGTATGGAACCAGAAAAGACCCCGAATAGCCAGAGGAATGTTGAAAAAGAAAAGCAAAGCTGGTGGCATCACAATTCCGGACTTCAAGCTCTATTACAAAGCTGTAATCATCAAGACAGTATGGTACTGGCACAAAAACAGACACATAGATCAATGGAACACAATAGAGAGCCCAGAAATGGACCCTCAACTCTATGGTCACCGAATCTTTGACAAAGCAGGAAAGTATGTCCAATGGAAAAAAGACAGTCTCTTCAACAAATGGTGTTGGGAAAATTGGACAGCCACATGCAGAAGAAGGAAACTGGACCATTTCCTTACACCACACACAAGAATAGACTCAAAATGGCTGAAAGACCTAAATGTGAGACAGGAGTCCATCAAAATCCTAGAGGAGAACACAGGCAGCAACCTCTTTGACCTCAGCTGCAGCAACTTCTTCCTAGAAACATCGCCAAAGGCAAGGGAAGCAAGGGCAAAAATGAACTATTGGGACTTCATCAAGATAAAAATCTTCTGCACAGCAAAGGAAACAGTCAACAAAACCAAAAGACAACCGACAGAATGGGAGAAGATATTTGCAAATGACATATCAGATAAAGGGCTAGTATCCAAAATCTATTAAGAACTTCTCAAACTCAACAGCAAATAATCAAGTCAAGAAATGGGCAGAAACATGAATAGACATTTCTGCAAAGAAGACATCCAAATGGCCAACAGACACATGAAAAAGTGCTCAGCATCGCTCGGCATCGGGGAAATCCAAATCAAAACCTCAAGGAGATACCACCTCACACCAGTCAGAATGGCTAAAATTAACAAGTCAGGAAACGACAGATGTTGGCGGGGATGCGGAGAAAGGGGAACCCTCCTACACTGTTGGTGGGAATGCAAGCTGGTGCAGCCACTCTGGAAAACAGTATGGAGGTTCTTCAAAAAGTTGAAAATAGAGCTACCATACAATCCAGCAATTGCACTACTGGGTATTTACCCCAAAGATACAAATTTAGTGATCCGAATGGGCACATGCACCCCAAAGTTTAGAGCAGCAATGGCCATAATAGACAAACAATGGAAAGAGCCTAGATGTCCATCAACAGATGAATGGATAAACAAACTGAGGGTTGCTGGAGTGGAGTGGTGTGGGAGGGATGGGGTGGCTGGGTGACAGACATTGGGAGGGTATGTACCATGGTGAGTGCTGTGAATTGTGTAAGACTGATGAATCACAGACCTGTACCCCTGAAACAAATAATACATTATATGTTAATAAAAAAAATTTAAAAATAAATTTGTAATATATTAAAAAAAAGACACTTGCAGTTTGGAAATGGCAAAGCAGAGTCATTCTCTCAGAAGTCACCCAAAAGCACTAACAAGATTGAGATCAGAAACAGAGTCTGTATTAGACAAATTTGGGGTAGCTGGAAGCTGAACGCACAAGATAAAATTGAAACTGACACACAAGTCAGTAGAAATTGAACAGGGGTGAAGGAAAAAGCAAAAAAAAAAAAAAAAAAAAAAAGACACCTATGAACATAGACCACAAAGTACCCTTTCCAACAGAAGGGCAAACCCAAATTGCTAATTTGCCCTAATGCATCTCCTGGGACCCAGATGTGTTCCCTGGAATATGTGGGAAAATAGAAGAAAATAAATGAACCTCTCACTCAATCCAAGAATCTGACTGGCCCAGGAAACATTTATAGATACTGACTTTGGATGTTTAAAAAATAATAAAATGAAAGCCTGGTCATTTCATTCAAAGCAAAGCCATGATTAGTATACTCTACCCACATGCTCAGAGCACCCAATTTGATTTTTAATACCCTATATTTTAATATGAGTAGACAACTGAGGGTCAGCATACATCTGAAAAAAGTTTCCCTCTTCAAAGGGAAGGATATCCAGCAAAACAAAATAGATGAAAAAAGAGACTCTTCAGAGAAACCAAAATTTTAAAAATTCTACTCAGTGTTGAATGAGATAAGGAAAGATATTATAAACATGAAACAAGAATGAAATGATATAGAAAAAGGAGTATTCCAAAAATGGAACTTTTTAAAAAATAAAAATACCTTTTGACTAAGCAGTTCTACTTACAGGAATTCATCTTACAGATATACTTGAACATATGTGAAATGACACATAGTCAAGGTGGTTTAGTATAGATTTGTTTATAGTAGAAAAATTGCAAATGATCTAATTATCTATCAACAGAGGAAAGGTTGAATAAACAATGAATAATAGAAACAGAATGACATTGCTTTTTATGTGTTGATATAGAATTCTCTCCAAATTTTATTGTTCTGTGAAAAAAGCATAGTAGAATAGCATATATAATGTAACTGAATATATACTATGTTATATAACATACTATATAGTTTGTGCCCTAATTATATGCCATAATTATATTTATGTGATGACATGAATTATGTTACATGTTATAATTATATAATTATACTATATTATATCATGGTATATATCATGTAATATTACATTTTACATATATACATATAAAAAGAAATGTGTATGTATATACATATATCTGTATATCTATAAATAAAATCTCTGGAATGAAACATAAGTGAACTAGTGAAACTAGAAACTAGCATAACTAGTAACACTGTTTGCCTCAGAGGAAAGAATCTTAAATAAGATTGCAGGGATCTGGGATAGAAAAAATGGTTTTTTGGGTATATGATTTTGTACCTCTTGAACTTTACACTATGTGAGGTAATAAGAAACTTTAAATGAATGCATAAATATAATGTGGAAATGATGTCCAAGAGCATTTGTCGTGGAAATTGACAAAATGAGAACCAACATGCACACATAACATGTTGTAAGTGCTCTGATAAATATTTGCTGAACAAATAGCTGAGATAATTTTGAAAAGACGATGTCCAACAGATTAGAGTAAAAACTAAAACTGCCTCATCAGTTATCAAAATATAAAGAGAATGGTATTGGTGAAGGAACAGGCAAATTGAACAACAGAACAGAATTAAGTCCAGAATCAGAGCTACATGTGTGAGAAAATTTACAATCTGATATAATAATAGAATTTAAAATCTGTGTGAAAAAAGGGCTATTCTATAAGTGGTTACAGATAATAGCTCACATGGTTTTTGTTTGTTTGTTTGTTTTTTGCTCACATGTTTTGAAAAAAAATTAAATCTCTACTATATCCCACACACATAAATAATTTCCTGGCGGATTAAAGAACTAACTGAAAGACATAATATTATTAGAAAGAATATAGGAAAATGTCTTTATGACCTTGGAATAGAAATGGATTTATTAAATAAGGCATAAAGAATGAACAAAATATATATCATATTGATAATAAGTATTTACAATAGAGTGTTTTATTTTTTATTTAAATTCAATTCAATTAACATATAGTGTATTATTTGTTTCAGAGGTAGTGTTCTATAAAATACATACTAGAAAAGAATTCATATTCTTTTCATATTAAAATATATAAAGAATACCCATAAATCAATAAGAAAAATGATAGATAAAATGAGCAGTAATTATCAGAAAGGAAAATCCAAGTAAGTATTTAATACATACATTTCAGAGTTCATAGTCCCCCCCCCCAACAACTGAATAAAATCAAATAAAGGCAGAAATACAAATTTTTACCCATCAAGTTGATATAGTTTGGTAATATTAAGTGTGGGCAGGCAGGAATATGAGAAACAAATACACATAAATTGCTGAAGGACACAGAGTATGATAACAGTAGTTACCCTGCAGAGAGGGTTAGGATTGAGAGGGGATTACGGTCAAAGAGCGACTCTACCTTGATCTGTAATATTTGAATTTTTGGCAAGAATGTCTTCATGTATTCCTTGAATTTAAGTGAAGATTGTTATATGAGCAGATAACTGATGTACCTGGAAGATCTTTTCTCTTTCACCTTCCTTTGTAGCATAACATTTAAAGAAACCTATACAAGTACAAACTAGGATTTTTTCAAGCAAAAGTAATAAATTCATATTTTTAAACTTTCTTTTACAGAAAAAGTAACACTGATTGTACACTAGTCTCAATGTCACTAATGGGGGTGTTGCAGGGCATCTCTGTTGCCAAAGCTACCCGGCCATATGCACCGCAGTCATAGCACTTAGAGCAGATTGAGAGTCCCAACCTAGGGCATGACAGTAGACCTCACAGAGTGACTGCACAGAATGCAGCGAGGCATGAGAGAAAGGGCAGGGGATTAGAAAGAGAGCAACATTAACAGGAGATGAAGGGAGGAAGGGAGAGATGAAAGGAGTAATGGGAAGATGTCAAGGAAAAGGAGACAAGATAAAGAGATGTGATAAAATGGAGAAAAACGAAGAAGGAAAATGTTAGACGGTCACAAGAGTTATTGCCCCAGAAGAGACCAAAAGTAAGAAAACAAAGACAATGCAATAGAGGGCAGGGGACACAGACATGGTGAGAGAGAACACAGATGCTAAGAGGGAAGGATCAGGGGAAAGGCAACAACACAGGTGGGATGAGGGACAGACACACCAGGAGCACCTGAATGAAGCGGGCAGCCAGGCAGAGGGGCAGAGCACTCCTGTTGCCAATGCCACAATGAGCTCTCTGACTTCTGGGACTCTGGAGGATGTGAGAGCCCAGGATCTCTGACTCTCCCATCCTGTTGGGAAAGACCGGAGCAGACCACAATGCCTGCAAACCCCTTTAGCTTTCTTTAGAAGTCCTGCCCCATCAAGGTCTTCCCATAGCTGCTCCTGGCCCTTCAGACCCCAGAAACAGGTGCTCCAAATATGCACAGAGACAACAGATATGGCCTGACCCTTCCCAGCTTCCTCTCCCACCACTGGAACATGTTCCCTCTCCCACGGGACAAGGGTTCCATGTAAAAACCTGCAAGGCCAAACCGAATACCCAAACATTCCAGGCATGTCCTGTCTTTCCTCTTCATCTTAATATGCCAAATTCCATTCATGTTTCCACCAGCTAGACCCTATGCTTGGATTCACATCACCCCATCTGCGTGGAGCAACTTCCCTAATACTTCATTCATTCAACAGATATTTATTGAGCACCTCCTATGTGCCAGGCACTCTGCTAGGTGCTGGGAATAAAGTCTCCTCCTGGGAGCTGAAACTCCTGCTGATTCTCTCTTCCCACCTCTGAAACCTGCACTCTTCCATCAATTCCCTCTCCATCTGTGATCACAACTCTTTAAAGTGCTTGGTGTCTAGAATGAGTTAAGCTGCTGATTGATCAAGTATTGTCTTGTTGGATCAACAGAACCTCAAAGGTTACTAATGTGGGGGACTATGAACTCTGAAATGTCTGAAAATCTGATGCTTATGTGCATAATTCTGGGTAGAAAGTCCATTGTCTTCATTATATTTCTCTAAAAAGTGGAAAGACTCTACTTTTTTATTGTTGAATTGAAGTTACTTATATGGTGGTGGTATTTACATTTTTGAGATGAATTTCTCAACCTTATGGTGTCTTTATTGAGCATGAAGCCTTCATTCAGTGTGGTTCCTGCATGTTCCATATTACCTATGCACACCTGATTAGAAATCATCATTTTTTTGATGGAAATGGGAGTGGCTCCCTAGGTCCCGAAGGATAATTGGAACATCTGAGGCTAAACAGAAGCTGATTAGATAATCAAGAATAGGGACAAAGTAGAGCCTGAGGCAAAGAGAAGAAAGCACAGTATTGATGGGGAAGGCAAGTCCAGCACATTGGCTAAGTAGCAGGCCCACAGAGGGAAGCTGTGGAGGGATCCTGGTCCTGAATGCCGGGTTGAGAAGTTGGGACTTTATACATCACTGGGTCATAGTTAAGAACTAAGATTCAGCCAATTAATAGCTTTGAGCAAGTGCTAACTGAAGCTTTCATCTCATCTGCAAAATGAGGATAAAAATGATCACCTTCCAGAGTGTTTATAAAGATTAAATGAGTTCATGTGTTCAAAAACACCAGACATTTGCATAGTTCACCCAGAAAAAGCTCAACAAATGATGGCCATTTTCACTGTTAAGTGAAGGAGCAGGTCTAAGGATGTTCACAGGATGGTGGAGAGATGCGGGGACCTAAGAAGGGGAGAAATTACTAAAAAGCAACTGTGATGTCCAAACAGGCGATGGGCAACCAGCTGCCTGATCTTGGGCAGGTTCCTTAATCATTCTGAGCCCCAGATTCATCATCTATAATGGCTGTGAGGATAAAATGAGATAATGCATGTAAAAGCCCCTACTTTAGTGCCTGGCACATAGTAAGTATCCAATACAAAGTGACAGCAATTATGAAGTCTACACTCCAAAACTTATGCTCTGTACAAATGTGGTAAGACTGTAAATGAGGAGGGAAGTTTTTTTTTTTTTTTTTAAAGCACATTGCATTGGAAATCAGAAGTTTCAGGTTGAAAGGGAACCGGGACATTGTTTACTCTGACTCCTATCAGATGCCTCTATTGACCGGCAATGTTTTTTAAGCAATTGATCAGATAAACTAATCTTTGCAAATGAAAAAGTCACCAATCCATGTAATCTAAGACCTTGCTACCAATTCAGATGCAAATTTCTCCTGACAAAGCTTTACCATATAGTTTCAGTTGGGCAAATGTGGGAGATATTAGGGCAGGAAGGTCCTTCTATATCTCTCAGATCAGTCTAGCCAGAGCCCTAGGCTATGTATAAGAGACTCCTGCAGAGCTGCACTTTAGAATTTTGTCAAGGAGCCCTTTAGGAGAAAGGGAAAAAGTCAAACCTGTGCCAACTTTCTCAAAGAGAAACAAAACTGTGGAATGGGAAGAAAAGGGAATAAACACACCAGAGCATGCTTTTCAAAATAACTGCAGGGCCGTAACTGTCCTTCAAAAGAAGGAGTATAGGAGAAAATATCCACATGGAATAATATGTATAAGGTGTGGAGGAGCAGCAAGCAGAAAATTTTTCCCAAGAGTCAGAAATATAGGCACATGTTGTTGGTCAGCAGGAGATGACTTCATTCTCATTCAAAATCTAACAGCATTAAAGAGGCATTAGGAGGGCACGTGGTGTGATGAGCACTGGGTGTTATATGAAACTGATAAATTATTGAACACTACATCTGAAACTAATGATGTACTATAAGTTGGCTAATTGAATTTAAATAAAAAAAAAATCTAACGGCCAGATGTCATCAGGGACAGATAGCTTTCATGGCAACCTAGGGGGCCAGTTTCAGATGGTCCAACCATTGTCACATCCTCTCTAGACTTGAAAAGACAAAACAGTGCCCTTCCTTCCAAAAATCTGTGGTGAGACCTTGAGAAATTCATTTCCTCTCCTGGGTCTTGGTCTCCCAAGCAGCAACATACAGGTTGGATGAAACAACCCTGAGGTCATCTCTAATTCTACCCATAGAATAAAAAATTAGGAGGCAAAACAACATTCCAGAAACAAAATCTAACCACACAAGAGGTCTGTACCTCAAGAGAAATAGTAATGGCAAAGGTATTTGTGAGTGAACAAACACTTTAAGCATATGATAACAGAGAGGGGAAATATAAGACACATAGAGGGAAAAACCTTACCTGAAGCCATGTAATCAATGACACCAGGAAGTGCTAGAGAGTGAGGGGGGCAGATCAGGAGTCTGGAGCCCTATGTCCTTGGAAAACAGACTTCATCACCAAGGGAGGGCTGCTCTAGTCAGTCAGTTGGGTCTGCAATGGATGTCAGTGAATCTCCATCTCCTTAGAAGGAAATGGGACTGAAATGGAAAAAGGACATTCTCTTAGAGGAGCAAAGTTTCAAAAAAATAAAGACTTGTGTGGTCAGAACTCCTCCAGAATCTCTCCCATCCTGTGAAAATGGGAGTTGACCGAGGTGCTTGGGGCACTTCCCTTATACAGGCAGGAGATACCAGGTGCCTTCCATAAGGGCTGTGGAAAGGTTTTGAAGAAATGCATTAAGATTGGTTAAAATGGAAAGAAAATGGGCTCTGAAAGGAGGAACATACACACACAAAACCTAGGAGTTAGCCTCATGCTAAAGCCCTGGCAGAATCTTCAGGGGATGAGAAAAAGCTGTCCAGAAACAACAGTTGTAGCACAGAGAGATCATATATATTTTCTCCAAAAGGAAGGCTATGTGCCAGTGAACTGGACCAGGAGAAGAGAGGCTCTTGCTGGGATTCAGAAAAGAACCTCTTACCTGTGGATGAAACCCCTCATTTGGCCAGGATGAACATCTCACGCGAGATATTTTATTCTCTCACTCCTCCATGCTACCCATTGTTCTATTCCTCTGCTGGGACTAAGGAAAGTTGCTTCTATATTCACAAATCCTTGGAGACCCCTCCTCTGCCACATCTCTGTCCCCAGTCTCTGGCAATTAAATTCCCAGGGAAAGGAGCCTCCTGCAAAGTTCTCTGCTCATCTCAGCTACACCAACAAACAAACTCTTTCCCAGGAGAAGGAGGAGAAGAGGGGTGCTTGGGTGGCTCAGTCATTAAGCATTTGTCTTTGGCTCAGGTCATGATCCCAGGGTCCTGGGATTAAGCCCCGAATCAGGCTCCCTGCTCAGCAGGAAGCCTGCTTTCCTCTCCCACTCCCCCTGCTTGTGTTCCCTCTCTCACTGTCTCTCTGTCAAATAAATAAATAAAATCTTTTTTAAAAAAATAAGGAGGAGAAGAAAATGAGGATTTCTATGGGTCAACCTGGGAAGAATTGGCTCTCTCTCTATTCCAAAAGGAAATGGGAAATATTGGCTTTTGTTCTGTGTTGTGGCCCACCTTGAGAATGTCCACTAAATACTGTACATAAGCAAAGGGCATCTTTCAGTGACTTCCAGACCATCACCCCTCTGTACCTTTCTGCCTCCTCCTAGGACCTTGGCCTAATAAGGAGGCAACCATCCAAGATCACACTGACCCTTTTGATCTCAGAGCTCAACTCCACTGAAATTCAAAGCAGTCTCTAAGAGGTTAAGGATTCAACAAACTACTATGACCAAGAGTTCATCTGTCTCTGGCACTTACCACCTCCTCCCATTCTCCTGTCAGCTCCCACCCACTTCACTTTCTCTCATATTAGAAATTCACACAAACAAAGGTAGCATAGCACAGACACTTGACCTTGAAGTCAGACAGAGCTGGGTGGGAATCTTATGTAGATGTGGCCTTGGGCAAGGGACTAATCTGAACCCCAGTTTCCTCATGTGTAAAATGAGAATGAGGATGTTCATTACAAATATATGTTGTGAGAATTAAATGGAATAAAATGTCTAAAGTGATCTCCCTGTTATAGGTTCTAAGAATTGTAGTTACTAGTGTCACTGCCCTCCCATTTCTCTAAAGCTAGAAAGCAGAGATTAAAAATACAGACATCACAAAAATAGATAGAACTCATAAACAAATAACTAAATCCTAAAGATTAATTGATTGATTTATTAACTATAGAAATAAATAAATCAGGGCACCTGGGTGGCTCAGTCTGCCTTCAGCTCAGGTCATGATCCCAGGGTCCTGGGATTGAGCCACTCATCGGGCTCCCTGCTTGGCAGAAAGCCTGCTTCTCCCTCTCCCACTCCCCCTGCTTGCATTCCCTTTCTTGCTGTGTCTCTCTCTGTCAAATAAATAAATAAAATATTTTTAAAAATAAAGAAATCAATAAGATGAATCCTAAGAAGGGAAATACTTGATTTATAGGGTTACCACATAATACTCAAAATGTTCAGGACTGTATGAAAAATTACAAAGCATGGAAAGGAATAAAAAAGTATAAAAAAAATGTCAACTTAATGATAGGTCAATTCAGATTATCAGGTATAAGGCACAGAACGAAAAAAAGAAGTATAAGGAACAGAACCTAAGATCTCTGTGGGACACCATCAAACATAGCAACATAGGTATTTGAAAATTTAAGAAAGAGTGAAGAAAAGGTGCAATAGGATATTAAAGAAATAATTGTTGAAAGCTGTTCAAACTTGAAAAAAAGATATGAATCAATTCATTGAAGAAGTTCAGTGAACTCCAAGATGCAAAAAGATCCATACAGAGACCATTTTATTCAAATTGTTGGAATCCAAGGACAAAGAGAGTCTTGAAAGCTGCAAGAGAGAAACAAATCATCAGGTACATGGGAACAATAAGATTAACATCAGATTTATCATCAGAAACTATGGAGACCAGAAAAGAGTAGGCTGACCATTATAAACCACTGAAAGAAAAAAAAAAAACTATCAACTAAGATTTCTCTATCATGATAAACTATCCTTCACAGTGAAGAAAACGTTTTGCTATTCTGAACCAAACAAATACAGAGTTAGTTCATTGTCTGTAGAAATTCTCTACAAGAAATGCTAACAGGAGTCATTCAGGCTGAAATGAAAGGATACTAGACAGTAACTTGAAGCCCTATGAAGAAATAAAGAAAAAACTCTGGTAAAGTAACAAGTAAATATAAAAGCCATTAATATTGGACTATAGGTTTGTAACTTTTTTTCCTAAAGATTTTATTAATTTATTTGACACAGAAAGAGATAGCAAGAATAGGAACACAAGCAGAGGGAGTGGCAGAGGGAAAAGCAGGCTTCCCGCCAAGCAGGGAGCCTGATGCAGGGCTCGATCCCAGGACCCTGGGAACATGACCGGAGCCGAAGTCACAAGCTTAACAGCTGAGCCACCCAGGAGCCCCAGTTTGTAACTTTTTATTTATGTGTTATAAAATTTATACTTTGGAGGAGGAGCAAGATGGTGGAGGAGTAGGAGACCTAATTTCTTCCGGTCCCAAGAATTCAGTTAGATAGGGATCAAACCATTCTGAACACCTACGAACTCAACAGGAGATCAAAGAAAAGAATAGCAGCAACTCTCTGAACAGAAAAGCGACGACTTTCTGGAAGGTAGGATGTGCGGAGAAGTGAATCTGAGGAGATATTCGGGAGGATAGACGATGGGGAGGGGCCTCCGTCAGCCGCTTCTGGCAAGTGATAGAGCCGCGGAGCACAAAATCGGAACTTTTAGAGTCAGCTCCGCTGAGGGACGTCGCTCCAGTGGCTAAGCGGGGGGGGGGGGGGGGGGGGGGGGAACCCTGGGGGGACAGTGTGGTCTCAGGACCCTCGGGGTCACGGAAAGACCGGGGGTGCCTGAGTGCGGCCGAGCTCCCAGGTATTGGAGCGGGGAAGCCGGCTGCAGAGATGGAGCCCAGGCGCGGGCTTTCAGCTCCGGGTTGTCATAAACCGTGATCCGCAGCACAGTTGGGCCACTGCTCCTCCAGCAGGGACCCAACAAGCGGCAGATCCGGGGAGACTCCCCTTCCTCCCACAGGAGGAGCAGCGCGGGAGCGCACCGCAGGGATCTGCTGGGTTTGGAGACTCCACACTGGGTCGGGTGCCAGAGATAGAAACGTGCGGTCACAGGCCGGGTGAGCACGGAGTGTGCCCAGAGACCGGGGAGACGGGAGTGACTGACTGCTTTTCTCTGGGGGCGCACTGAGGAGCGGGGCCCTGAGTTCTCAGCTCCTCCGGGGCGGAGACTGGGAGGCCGCCATTTTCACTCTCCGCCTCCAAAGCTGTACGGAAAGCTTGCAGGGAACAAAAGCTCCCGAGAACAAACCCGAGCAGATGACTTAGCCTGGACCAGGAAAGGGCGGGGCAATTCTGCCTCCGGCAAAGACATTTGGGAACTACGGCAACAGGCCCCTCCCCCAGAAGATCAGCGAGAACAGCCAGCCAAGACCAAGTTTACCGATCAGTGAGAACGGCAGAACTCCAGCACTAGGAGAATATAGCACATAGAATTCATGGCTTTTTTCCCCATGATTCTTTAGTCTTTCAAAGTTAATTTTTTTCATTTTCTTTTTCTACTTTTTTTTGAATTTTTCTTTTTCCCTTTTCAACCAACATCTTATCAATCCCTTTTTAAAAAATCTTTTTTATTTTTCATTTTTAGAGTCACATTCTCTCTCTTCACTGTAGTTAACCTTATTTTTAGTGTATATATATATAACTTGTTCTCTCTTTAAAATTTTGGGATACAGTTTCTTCTTAACAGACCAAAATATACCCTAAATCTCTAGTGTATGGCTTTGTTCTAGTCTCCTGCCTGATCACATTCTCTCCCTTTTTTCTTTAAATTTCTCTTCTTTCTTTTTTCAACCAAGTTCTTATCAATTCTTTTTATAAAATCTTTTATAATTTTCATCTTTACAGCCATATTCCATCCCTTCATTCTATTTACCCTTATTTTTGTACCTATATAAGCTTTTCTTCGTTTAAAATTTTGGGAGGCAGTTTCTTATAACAGACCAAAATATGCCCAAAA
Organism: Phoca vitulina; assembly: GCF_004348235.1. Classification (NCBI taxonomy): domain Eukaryota; kingdom Metazoa; phylum Chordata; class Mammalia; order Carnivora; family Phocidae; genus Phoca; species Phoca vitulina. The sequence continues at coordinate 2,005,338 of NW_022589790.1, forward strand.
TCTAGTGTGTGGCACTGATCTATTCACCAGCCTGATGAGATTTGATCATATTCTTTTTTTTCTTTTTATCTTTTTTTTTTCTTTCTTTCTTTCCCTTTCTTTTCCCCGAGTTTCAGGTCTCTTCTGATTTGTTTAGTGTATATTTTTCTGGGGCCATGGCTACCCTGTTAGCATTTTGTTCTCTCATTCATCTATTCTCCTCTGGACAAAATGACAAGATGGAAAAAATCACCTCAAAAAAAAAGAACAAGAGGCAGTACCGACTGCTAGGGACCTAATCAATACAGACATTAGTAAGTTGTCAGAACTAGAGTTCAGAATGACGATTATAAAGATACTACCTGGGTTTGAAAAAAGCATGGAAGATATTAGATAAATCCTTTCTAGAGAAATAAAAGAACTAAAATCTAACCAAGTTGAAATCAAAAAGACTATTAAGGAGGTGCAATAAGAAATGGAGGCTCTAACTGCTAGGATAAATGAGGCAGATAAGAGAATTAGTGATATAGAAGACCAAATGATGGAGAATAAAGAAGATGAGAAAAGGAGAGATAAAGCACTACTGGATCATGAGGGCAGAATTCAAGAGATAAGTGATACCATAAGATGAAACAATATTAGAATAATTGGGATCCCAGAAGAAGAAGAAAGAGACAGAGGGGCAGAAGGTATATTGGAGCAAATTATAGCAGAGAACTTCCCTAATTTGGGGAAGGAAACAGGCATCAAAATCCAAGAGGCACAGAGAGCCCCCTCAAAATCAATAAAAGTAGGTCAACACCCTGACATCTAATAGTAAAACTTATGAGTCTCAGAGACAAAGAGAAGATCCTGAAAGAAGCTCAGGACAAGAGATCTGTAACCTACAATGGTAGAAACATCAGATTGGCAACAAACCTATCCACAGAGACCTGGCAGGCCAGAAAGGACTGGCAGGATATATTCAAAGCACTAAATGAGAAAAATATGCAGCCAAGAATACTATATCCAGCAAGGCTGTCATTGAAAATAGAAGGAGAGATAAAAAGCTTCCAGGACAAACAAAAACTAAAGGAATTTGCAAACACAAAACCAGCCTTACACGAAGTGTTGAAAGGGGTCCTCTAAGCAAAGAGAGAGCCCGAAAGTAACATAGACCAGAAAGGAACACAGACAATATATAATAACAGTTACCTTACAGGCAGTAAAATGGCACTAAATTTATATCTCTCAATAGTTACCCTGAATGTAAATGGGCTAAATGTCCCAATCAAAAGACACAGGCTATCAGATTGGATTAAAAAACAAGACCCATCGATATGCTGTCTGCAAGACATTCATTTTAGACCCAAAGACAACTCCAGATTGAATGTGAGGGGGTGAAAAATATTTACCATGCTAATGGACACCAAAAGAAAGCTGGGATGGCAATCCTTATATCAGACAAATTAGATTTTAAAGCAAAGACTAAGAGAAGAGGAAGGACACTATATCCTACTTAAAGGGTCTATCCAACAAGAAGATCTAACAATTGTAAATATCTATGCCCCTAACATGGGAGCAGCGAATTATATTAATCAATTAATAACAAAATCAAAGAAACATATCAACAATACAGTGATAGTAGGGGACTTTAACAACCCCCTCACTGAAATGGACAGATCATCTAAGCAAAAGACCAACAAGGAAATAAAGACTTTAAATGACACACTGGACCAAATGGACTTTACAGATATATTCAGAACATTCCATCCCAAAGCAACAGAATACACATTCTTCTCTACTGCCCTCTTTGACAAAGCAGGAAAGAATGTCCAATGGAAAAAAGACAGTCTCTTCAACAAATGGTGCTGGGAAAATTGGGCAGCCACATGCAGAAGAAGGAAACTGGACCATTTCCTTACACCACACACAAGAATAGACTCAAAATAGTTGAAAGATCTAAATGTGAGACAGGAGTCCATCAAAATCCTAAAGGAGAACACAGGCAGCAACCTCTTCGACCTCAGCCACAGCAACTTCTTCCTAGAAACATCACCAAAGGCAAGGGAAGCAAGGGCAAAAATGAACTATTGGGACTTCATCAAGATAAAAAGCTTCTGCACAGCAAAAGAAACAGTCAACAAAACGAAAGACAACCGACAGAATGGGAGAAGATATTTACAAATGACATATCAGATAAAGGGCTAGTATCTAAAATCTATAAAGAACTTATCAAACTCAACAGTCAAAGAACAAATAATCCAATCAAGATATGGGCAGAAGACATGAACAGACATTTTTCCAAAGAAGACATCCAAATGGCCAACAGACACATGAAAAAGTGCTCAGCATCGCTCGGCATCGGGGAAATCCAAATCAAAACCTCAAGGAGATACCACCTCACACCAGTCAGAATGGCTAAAATTAACAAGTCAGGAAACGACAGATGTTGGCGGGGATGCGGAGAAAGGGGAACCCTCCTACACTGTTGGTGGGAATGCAGCCACTCTGGAAAACAGTATGGAGGTTCCTCAAAAAGTTGAAAATAGAGCTACCATATGACCCAGCAATTGCACTACTGGGTATTTACCCCAAAGTTAAAAATGTAGGGATCCAAAGGGGTACGTGCACCCCAATGTTTACAGCAGCAACGTCCACAATAGACAAACTATGGAAAGAGTCAAGATGTCCATCAACAGATGAATGGATAAAGAACAAGTGGTATATATATACAATGGAATATTATGCAGCCATCAAAAAAAAAACCCAGAATCTTGCCATTTGCAATGACGTGGATGGAACTAGAGGGTATTATGCTAAGCGAAATAAGTCAATCAGAGAAAGACATGTAACATATGATCTCACTGATATGAGGAATTCTTAATCTCAGGAAACAAACTTAGGGTTGCTGGAGTGGTGTGTGCTGGGAGGGATGGGGTGGCTTGGTGATAGATATTGGGGAAGGTATATGTTATGGTGAGCGCTGTGAATTGTGTAAGACTGTTGAATCACAGACCTGTACCTCTGAAACAAATAATACATTATATGTTAAAA